>NC_134272.1:82201221-82208721 GCF_031893055.1 Leptodactylus fuscus
AACCCTATATATCACAGAACTCAGCTTCTCTCCTCTATCATATAACACTATATATCACAGCGCTCAGCTTCTCTCCTCTATCATATAACTCTATATATCACAGAGCTCAGCTTCTTTCCTCTATTATATAACCCTATATATCACAGCGCTCAGCTTCTCTCCTCTATCATATAACCCTATATATCACAGAGCTCAGCTTCTCCCCTCTATCATATAACCTATATATCACAGAGCTCAGCTTCTCTCCTCTATCATATAACCTATATATCACAGAGCTCAGCTTCTCTCCTCTATCATATAACCCTATATATCACAGAGCTCAGCTTCTCTCCTCTATCATATAACCCTATATATCACAGAGCTCAGCTTCTCCCCTCTATCATATAACCTATATATCACAGAGCTCAGCTTCTCTCCTCTATCATATAACCTATATATCACAGAGCTCAGCTTCTCTCCTCTATCATATAACCCTATATATCACAGAGCTCAGCTTCTCTCCTCTATCATATAACCCTATATATCACAGAGCTCAGCTTCTCTCCTCTATCATATAACCTATATATCACAGAGCTCAGCTTCTCTCCTCTATCATATAACCCTATACATCTTAGTGTATCTCTCTATAATATTCTGCTGTCAGATAGGGCAGGAAACTTGACATGGAGAGTTTCCTTTAAGTACACATGAAGACACTTTTGGTTTAACCCATTTGTTAACAGTCAGGTATAGGGGGAGTGATATTTCCAGTATTGATGTTTTCCCTTTCACCTGCAGAATTTAGCAAAATGACCAACCCATAAGTATATACCCTGGCTACAAGTGAACATTACTTGAAGGGTTTGTTATTTGGAAATAATTTTCCATGTCGTATTCTCCTCCTATAGAGCGCAGTGCACACCTGGCTCAGGCAGGCGTCATTATACACATTGCTGCTATTACAGGGAATGTAAAGGTATGAAGGTATTAATATTGTTTACAAATATGGAGATGGCGGATTAGTGGAGCGATAGCACTTCTCGTGTAATCAGCGGATTCATGTCACAACAAGAGGCGCTTGGTGAGAGGGAACAGGTGTGTCGGGAGTCACATCTGGCCCATCTGTCTGCTCCTTACTCTGAGCATTACATGTTTATCCGCAAGAAATGCGTTTGCCGATCTGTAACGCTCTTCATTGTGACGATCTGTGCAGTAATGACCATTTATTTACACTCTCTCTATATATAGACTGAATATCTCCCAATGATATTATATAAGCCCCTTCTATGAAGACTTGCAAGGGTGCATATCATTGACATCTGTCTCTGATCAGTGTCCGTGTGGGGTGCATTGGGTAAACCAAAGATCTTGATTCTACGTTCTCACCTGCGATCTGTATAGCACTTGTACATGACCATGTACTGCAGGATATATCATTAACCCTTTCTCGACATACTATTACGGCATGTGTCTGGTTATAATACGCATTAGCATTAGCAATATGCATTAGCCCAATAAAGTTAGATGTAAAAGCTCACCATATCCCGATGCAAGGTGCACGATCTGGTTCTCCCGGACTTAAGGAAGAAAAGGAATCGTAGAAACTTGTAGAAAGGTAAGATCCGCAGCTCTTGCTCGTGGTAAAAAATAACTTTTATTTTTTCATTTAAAAAATGGTAAAGACACCATAACGTACAAGTGAAAAAAAGATTGGAAAAAACATTGAAGTGAAGTAAAAACGCAGTAACTACATGTTAGGCTGACTTTTTTTCACTTGTACGTTATGGTGTCTTTACCATTTTTTAAATGAAAAAATAAAAGTTATTTTTTACCACGAGCAAGAGCTGCGGATCTTACCTTTCTACAAATATGCATTAGCATTGCAGTGTATTGTATTAGTGATTAGATCCCCTGGGGCTCAAGACCTCTATGTGGCCTTCAAAAAGGTTAACATTTAAAAAAACAAAATATATATAGGCGTTTTTGACAGTAAATCCAAATTTTTAGGGGCCAAAGAATAGGACCCTCCTATCTGTAGGACTGGGGTGATATGCTGGGTCTGGTGACAGTAACCTATCTATCTGCAGGGCTGGGGTGATATGCTGGTTCTGGTGACAGTAACCTATCTATCTGCAGGGCTGGGGTGATATGCTGGTTCTGGTGACACTAACCTATCTATCTGCAGGGCTGGGGTGATATGCTGGGTCTGGTGACAGTAACCTATCTATCTGCAGGGCTGGGGTGATATGCTGGTTCTGGTGACAGTAACCTATCTATCTGCAGGGCTGGGGTGATATGCTGGTTCTGGTGACAGTAACCTATCTATCTGCAGGGCTGGGGTGATATGCTGGTTCTGGTGACACTAACCTATCTATCTGCAGGGCTGGGGTGATATGCTGGGTCTGGTGACAGTAACCTATCTATCTGCAGGGCTGGGGTGATATGCTGGTTCTGGTGACACTAACCTATCTATCTGCAGGACTGGGGTGATATGCTGGTTCTGGTGACAGTAACCTATCTATCTGCAGGGCTGGGGTGATATGCTGGTTCTGGTGATACTAACCTATCTATCTGCAGGGCTGGGGTGATATGCTGGTTCTGGTGACAGTAACCTATCTATCTGCAGGGCTGGGGTGATATGCTGGTTCTGGTGACAGTAACCTACAGTCCTATGAAAAAGTTTGGGCACCCCTATTAATCGCAATCATTTTTAGTTCTAAATATTTTGGTATTTGCAACAGCCATTTCAGTTTGATATATCTAATAACTGATGGACACAGTAATATTTCAGGATTGAAATGAGGTTTATTGTACTAACAGAAAATGCGCAATATGCATTAAACCAAAATTTGACCGGTGCAAAATTATGGGCACCTCAACAGAAAAGTGACATTAATATTTAGTACATCCTCCTTTTGCAAAGATAACAGCCTCTAGTCGCTTCCTGTAGCTTTTAATCAGTTCCTGGATCCTGGATAAAGGTATTTTGGACAAACAATTCAAGTTCAGTTAAGTTAGATGGTCGCCGAGCATGGACAGCTCGCTTCAAATCATCCCACAGATGTTCAATGATATTCAGGTCTGGGGACTGGGATGGCCATTCCAGAACATTGTAATTGTTCCTCTGCATGAATGCCTGAGGATTTGGAGCGGTGTTTTGGATCATTGTCTTGCTGAAATATCCATCCCCGGCGTAACTTCAACTTCGTCACTGATTCTTGAACATTATTCTCAAGAATCTGCTGATACTGAGTGGAATCCATGCGACTCTCAACTTTACCAAGATTCCCGATGCCGGCATTGGCCACACAGCCCCAAAGCATGATGGAACCTCCACCAAATTTTACAGTGGGTAGCAAGTGTTTTTCTTGGAATGCTGTTTCTTTTTGGACGCCATGCATAACGCCTTTTTTTATAACCAAACAACTCAATCTTTGTTTCCAAAATGAAGTTGGCTTCTCCAAATGTGCTTTTTCATACCTCAGGCAACTCTATTTGTGGCGTACGTGCAGAAACGGCTTCTTTCTCATCACTCTCCCATACAGCTTCTATTTGTGCAAAGTGCGCTGTATAGCTGACCGATGCACAGTGACACCATCTGCAGCAAGATGATGCTGCAGCTCTTTGGAGGTGGTCTGTGGATTGTCCTTGACTGTTCTCACCGTTCTTCTTCTCTGCCTTTCTGATATTTTTCTTGGCCTGCCACTTCTGGGCTTAACAAGAACTGTCCCTGTGGTCTTCCATTTCCTTACTATGTTCCTCACAGTGGAAACTGACAGGTTAAATCTTTGAGACAGCTTTTTGTATCCTTCCCCTGAACAACTATGTTGAACAATCTTTGTTTTCAGATCATTTGAGAGTTGTTTTGAGTAGCCCATGATGCCACTCTTCAGAGGAGATTCAAATAGGAGAACAACTTGCAATTGGCCACCATAAATACCTTTTCTCATGATTGGATACATCTGGCTATGAAGTTCAAAGCTCACTGAGGTTACAAAACCAATTTTGTGCTTCAGTAAGTCAGTAAAAAGTAGTTAGGAGTATTCAAATCAATAAAATGATAAGGGTGCCCATACTTTTGCACCGGTCAAATTTTGGTTTAATGCATATTGCGCATTTTCTGTTAGTACAATAAACCTCATTTCAATCCTGAAATATTACTGTGTCCATCAGTTATTAGATATATCAAACTGAAATGGCTGTTGCAAACACCAAAATATTTAGAACAAAAAATGATTAAGATTAATAGGGGTGCCCAAACTTTTTCATAGGACTGTATAATGGGGTGCGTTATAAACACTTTTCATGGTTTACTACACAGACGTGTCTCCAGAGTGGTGAAGTCTTCTACTTTGTATCAGGGAAAATGGTGACAGGTCCACTTAAATTTTCCACCCCGGTATAGCCCAGTTGGCCGGTAACCTATAGTGCTGTATGGAGTCCTGTTAGTTCATTGAACACTTATATACCATGAAAGTTGGAGGAGGCTTCTAGAGGGCGAACAATACTTCTTAGAAATAAACTTGTTAACGCTTCTGCCAGGGTGAAAAAGTCACTAGAAAGTTCTTTGAGAACAATACTGACGCCAACTCGTAGTCCTGCTCCACGACGACTGTCATCATTTAAGAACAATATCCATATAGACATGGCCTCTGTGCGCCTTTGTCCTGCGGATTTGTTAAGCAGTGGGGAATGTGGAGCTATCTGTGATATTTTTATGTCCTGCAATCCTGGATTTTTTTTTTTTTCTCAAATGAACACAGTTTTCCATTACCCTTTGACCCGACATTCTGGCAGAAACAACGCTTGTACTCATTCATTTCTCCAAATCAATACGTCTTTCTTTGGCCATTGTGATCTGTGGAGTCTAAGCAAACCCCAAGGTGGGGGTGGGAGATGGCATTTCAACGTGGAAAAATTGTGAATTTAAAATTAGACGGCGAGCGGGGATTCCGTAAACTGAGCAGACAAATAGATAAACGGACTAAATATAAGCATTGGCGGCAAGGGACGCCCGGAGAGGGGGTGAAAACGGGGACGTAAAGGGCAACTCCGGTCACAACTGATGTCAACATCCATAGGGAAGTATATATAACCATATATTGGGTAACTGGTAAAAAATTTGAGAAGGTCAATCCTCATGAGGTTCATTTTGACAAATACTCATGAAATTAGGCCCACAATACACTGTTTTGTTTTGGGACAAGCGCTGTGATCACACTGTGGGGTCTTCTCATACCCCATCATGGAGGCCCAGGGGAGGTGAATAGAAATGACAAATTGTAATACTCACTTTGCCTCACATCTACTTGGCGCCCGACATACTTTTCATACTTCTGGCTCATGTTACACTGGGTGAAAATATTATGACATCTGTGTTCTGTATGTGACCGCTGAAGCCAAATCATGGGCCTCGGTGGTGACCCCAATGTGCGTAATGTGACTTAAGCCTTTGGCCGGAAGAGGATGTCAGGAACCCAGCCCTGCAGATAGATACAGTCCTATGAAAAAGTTTGGGCACCCCTATTAATCTTAATCATTTTTAGTTCTAAATATTTTGGTGTTTGCAACAGCCATTTCAGTTTGATATATCTAATAACTGATGGACACAGTAATATTTCAGGATTGAAATGAGGTTTATTGTACTAACAGAAAATGCGCAATATGCATTAAACCAAAATTTGACCGGTGCAAAAGTATGGGCACCCTTATCATTTTATTGATTTGAATACTCCTAACTACTTTTTACTGACTTACTGAAGCACAAAATTGGTTTTGTAACCTCAGTGAGCTTTGAACTTCATAGCCAGATGTATCCAATCATGAGAAAAGGTATTTAAGGTGGCCAATTGCAAGTTGTTCTCCTATTTGAATCTCCTCTGAAGAGTGGCATCATGGGCTACTCAAAACAACTCTCAAATGATCTGAAAACAAAGATTGTTCAACATAGTTGTTCAGGGGAAGGATACAAAACGTTGTCTCAGAGATTTAACCTGTCAGTTTCCACTGTGAGGACCATAGTAAGGAAATGGAAGACCACAGGGACAGTTCTTGTTAAGCCCAGAAGTGGCAGGCCAAGAAAAATATCAGAAAGGCAGAGAAGAAGAATGGTGAGAACAGTCAAGGACAATCCACAGACCACCTCCAAAGAGCTGCAGCATCATCTTGCTGCAGATGGTGTCACTGTGCATCGGTCAACTATACAGCGCACTTTGCACAAATAGAAGCTGTATGGGAGAGTGATGAGAAAGAAGCCGTTTCTGCACGTACGCCACAAATAGAGTTGCCTGAGGTATGAAAAAGCACATTTGGACAAGGCAGCTTCATTTTGGAAACAAAAATTGAGTTGTTTGGTTATAAAAAAAGGCGTTATGCATGGCGTCCAAAAAGAAACAGCATTCCAAGAAAAACACTTGCTACCCACTGTAAAATTTGGTGGAGGTTCCATCATGCTTTGGGGCTGTGTGGCCAATGCCGGCATCGGGAATCTTGTTAAAGTTGAGAGTCGCATGGATTCCACTCAGTATCAGCAGATTCTTGAGAATAATGTTCAAGAATCAGTGACGAAGTTGAAGTTACGCCGGGGATGGATATTTCAGCAAGACAATGATCCAAAACACCGCTCCAAATCCTCAGGCATTCATGCAGAGGAACAATTACAATGTTCTGGAATGGCCATCCCAGTCCCCAGACCTGAATATCATTGAACATCTGTGGGATGATTTGAAGCGGGCTGTCCATGCTCGGCGACCATCTAACTTAACTGAACTTGAATTGTTTGTCCAAAATACCTTTATCCAGGATCCAGGAACTGATTAAAAGCTACAGGAAGCGACTAGAGGCTGTTATCTTTGCAAAAGGAGGATGTACTAAATATTAATGTCACTTTTCTGTTGAGGTGCCCATACTTTTGCACCGGTCAAATTTTGGTTTAATGCATATTGCGCATTTTCTGTTAGTACAATAAACCTCATTTCAATCCTGAAATATTACTGTGTCCATCAGTTATTAGATATATCAAACTGAAATGGCTGCTATAAACACCAAAATATTTAGAACTAAAAATGATTAAGATTAATAGGGGTGCCCAAACTTTTTCATAGGACTGTATAAACTACACTCTGATACTAACACCCCTGATGGTACTAATCCTAAATGCTTCACAGAATCCCTGTTAAAATGTCATCTCCCTTTACTGTGACATCACTGTGTGTATTATCTCTGTACTGTGACATCACTGTGTGTATTATCCTGTACTGTGACATCACTGTGTGTATTATCCCTGTACTGTGACATCACTGTGTGTATTATCCTGTACTGTGACATCACTGTGTGTATTATCCTGTACTGTGACATCATTGTGTGTATTATCTCTGTACTGTGACATCACTGTGTGTATTATCCCTGTACTGTGACATCACTGTGTGTATTATCCCTGTACTGTGACATCACTGTGTGTATTATCTCTGTACTGTGACATCACTGTGTGTATTATCTCTGTACTGTGACATCACTGTGTGT
>NC_134272.1:82213721-82308721 GCF_031893055.1 Leptodactylus fuscus
GAGGACTAGAGAAAAAATTCCAAGTGATCCAGAATCAGAGGAGCGGTGACTGTTGATGTATGCAAAGAGTTGTAGTTGATGGAGTTGGTGAAAGATCCCCCTCAAAGGGCTGATTTGGGACACTAAACCACTTACGAGTCCTTATGTGCCTTTTGCGTTCCAAATAGCCTTTCTTTTAATTTCTCCCGTTCTATATATGGGAAACTAAACCCCAATCCATCAGGACACGCGGGTGTCTTAGTGTCCCATCGGCCTGTCAGGTTCCCTTTAAGTCTGGCCATATTGCTACAATTTGACCATTTCTCGAACGCTCTTCTATCCGAGATCTTTATTAATGAAACACTTGCAGGTCCTTACCAGCCGCTCCTAGCCAAAATGGCATTTTGACTGTAATTCGGTCCGCACGGGTCTCCATTCATACTGACAGGGTAACATCTCTCTCAATATTACTTAGCTAATGAAGGGATAGATCTGCTGAGAAGTTCCTCGGAGGCTCATTTTCTCGAATACAGTAGTAAAAGTTAGCTGATGAATGACCCAAAGTGCTTAATATGTTTCTACTTATAACTTGTGAGCAGCTAGGCGTATCTGGAAGACTACAGGAGGAGATATCCTCAGGAGACCTCCGTGTCCTTGTAGGTTGTCAGAGTCAATGAGCCAGGTTTCTTTTAAATGGCTCCTTAAATGAACATTTATTTTGTGCCAGTAACACGTTTTTGATTAACAGCTCCTTTTGACTAATTTGCTTCCCAAAACAGGCCAATAAAGGACCCGCTTAAAACATAATTAAAAGCATGTTATTGCTAGTAGTTAATACTGATTAAAACAGGCATTAAGACAATTATAGTTGGAAGGAATGGAAGCTCCCTGTAGTTAGTAAAGAATACACTTATTGGTGAATTAGACAAACTCGTTGAGATTTATTCATTGGGTAGAGACTGGCATCTGCAGAGAGACTCTACACCTGTTCTCTAGCTTTCCAGAACTAGGCTGGCATTGATAATCCCAGTTTTTCTCCTTAGATCCCAGTGATCGGTGGCGATCTATGTGGAAGTCAGCAGGAAGTGTTCAACTTCCCTACAGTGACACCGCTGGTAAAAGGAAGTATTACAGTTTACCATTATAATCAATAGACTAGCTATAGAAGGCATGGACAGAGTGTAAGGCCAGCCATACTCATTCTCGCTTTTCTTACATATGTCTACTTGGCTTGACTGAGACTGAATGTGCAACTCTTGTCTCAAAGTGAGAGTTCTTTCAGAAATAGAAGGGTTAATATTTAATTTGCATCAATTAACAAAATGAAGTGAATGAAGAAAAGAGAAATTTCATCCACAGTTGGTGTGATCTTTGCCCTTTGGAGGAGGAGTTCTTGAAGTGTTGATCCGGTCTCCACCGATATAACCCTGATCTCATCATCCAGTCAGACAGATTGGGGCAAGCCTACATCCACAGAAGACTTGTGCTTGGTTCTCAAAGATGGCGGCGGGAACAACCTCCCTGCCCAGTTCTGCCAAATACTGTCTGCAAGTACCAAGAAGAACTGATGGAAGACAAAGGTCACACTAATATTGGGATTTACATTTTACTTTTCTCCTTTACTTCATTCTTACTTTTTACACACCTGCCTAAAAGATTTGCACAGCACTGTATTCTAAATGAGGAGTTGTGGTAAAGTTACAGTACAGCCAGAATTGTCTGTTTCCCCAAGAACGAAAGGATTTGACATGTCGAAATCCAATGTACATGCACCCAATGAAAAATTTTGTGGGAAGAAAGTTGGGAGGCTTCCATATTAGATTGAGCTGTCAGAATCTGTGAGCTTGGCCAAAACTAATCTATGGAGTTTTTGGAGTCCTACTCTTCCATGTATGCAACTATGTAAAAAAAAAAAATCCATAGTGACTAGAGATGAGCGAGTAGTGTTCGATCGAGTAGGTGTTCGATCGAATACTACGGTATTCGAGATACTCGTACTCGATCGAACACTACTAGCTGTTCGAAGTTTAAGGTTTGATGCAGAACCAGCGTTGATTGGCAGAATGCTATACAGTCGGCCAATCAACGCTGGTTCTTCTCTTACCTTTAGAAGTTTTAGAAGATTTCAAGGGGAATCCAGCCCGACTGTCACTCGTGGACTTGGTAAGTATAATTTTATCGAATGTTGCCTACCCCTGAAACAAGCATTTCTCCCCATTTCCCCCCAGTGTGCCGCTGTTCGAATCGGATTTCGAACCTCGGACATTTTAGTGTTCGCTCATCTCTAATAGTGACAATATACAATAGTTTTGAGGGTCATTCTAAGATAGAAGAAGGAGTAAATCTTACCCTTACACAAATTTTACTTTGTTGGTCCCAAGACCAATATTTTTCTTCTCATTCATGACACCATAATAGGATCTTAAAGGGGCTCTATCAGCAAAAGCATGCTGATAGAGCCCCACATATGCGTGCATAGCCTTTAAAAAGGCTATTCAGGCATCGGTAATGTTATATTAAACTACCCCCCCCCCCCCCCCCCGTTTTAAAATAATAACTTAAAAAAGAATGTTCTCTACTTACGGAACGTGCACCCTGGGCGGGCATTCAGGGTGCGCCGTCTTCTTCTTCCCCGCCTCTTCTTCCTCTGACGTCTTCGGGTCCCGTCCTCCTCCGGCACTTGCTCGCGGACACTGATAAAAAAAAAATAGCCCAGGCGCATGCGAAGTAGCACGCGGCTTCTACTACGGCTACTGCGCATGCGCCCAGGCTATTTTTTTTTTATCAGTGTCCGCGAGCAAGCGCCGGAGAAGGACGCGACCCGAAGACGTCAGAGGAAGAAGAGGCGGGGAAGAAGATGAAGACACACCCAGATGCCCGCCCAGGGTGCACGTTCCGTAAGTAGAGAACATTCTTTTTTAAGTTATTATTTTAAAACGGGGGGGGGGGTAGTTTAATATAACATTACCGATGCCTGGATAGCCTTTATGCACGCATATGTGGGGCTCTAGCAGCATGATTTTGCTGATAGAGCCCCTTTAAGAAATCCAAATCCAAAAATTTGCAATCTGTCTTCACCAATGCGTGGGCATTGACATGTTTTTGGTTACATCTGTCTCTTTCTGAAATTCAAAAAGATGAAAAAATATCTGAATGATATCGTTACACTCGATGTGAAGAACATTTGAAGAACATTTTGGAGAACAATTTTTAGACTTTGGCTCAAGTTACTTTTTGGGGAAAGTTATCCAATACGTATTTTTCTAAGTCCCGCTTTACGTGATTTTGCCTGTTTATCATTGTTAGCCTGACGGGGTGATGCCTGTTGGATGGGTTCATTTATTTCAGTTCTGTTTTAAATCAGACTACGTTGACTGTCGGCATCTCATGCCAAAATGGAACATTCTCATCGTCTGAGGGGTGAACGGGCCGAATTTCATTTACAACCTTGACATCAATTTTAATTATGTAAAAAAAAAGTGGCGCGGTGCCATTGGAGTCCTAAGAGAGTAGATACAGTTAGAAGTATCTCAGTTTCGTTTGATAAATTGTTCATGTCGTTGTAATTTGCAAGAATCGAAGATCGGTTCCAAAAAGTGCAAAAAAAATGAAGGTTTACGAAACAAAGTAAAGTTTTATGCCATCGTGAGTCATGTTTTTGAAAGGATATTGATCATTGTGTGAAGATGGTGGCACCTACTCCAAAGGCTTCTCCGATGAGAAAATCTTGGCAAATCAAAAATTTCTTTCCAGGAGTCAAGTGGACTAGTGATGGACCTTTAGAATCCAAAATTGTGTCAAGGATTGGCCCTACTAGAGGACCTGCTGTTATTCTGGCAGATGAGACCACTCTGGAGATGGTCCTACATCCTGGTAGCTTTAATGCTCTTGTGACTTGTAAATTCCCACAATCACGTTCCAAAATGTAACGAAAACCCTGAGAGTGGAGGCTCATTAGATTGATGGTCTTGCAAAGAGATGTTCAACAAGTCCATATAAATGTGATATTCAGGTGTCTAGATATTTTTGGGCTTTCGGACAAATCCAACCATAATCTTCTCTCCTTGAGTGTCACGCGTTCCGTTGTTCCTTTTCGCACCAGACCTGGCAGTCGGGACACCCGGCCATTCTCAGAATTTGGAGGGCTTAGTGCAGATTCTCATGCTCCCTCTGTCACAGCACAAGCCAAAACATTCGATCTCCTCTCTTGGTATTTTGGCCTCCATTGCCGGTTGATAACGGACGGGATATTAGATGTGTGTGAATGTTGATAAAATTGCATAGTTTTTGCTTTTCTCATCCTTCAGGATTTTGGATCCTCCAGGGGACGGAAATTCAAGAGTCTAAGTTTTGATGAATATTAGTGGTAACTGGTGACTACTGGTCTGTCTCCGAGAGGACTATTAGGTGTTGGTGGACCATGACATGTAGTACGTATTGTCCAAAATCACCTACAGAATTTCAACATACCAGTGGACAAAGGTGACCATTGTCCTGTGTCCACTGTCCCAACCACTCCAAGCTATACATATGACCCGTTCCAAGTTTCAATGGAAATATCATAGTGATAGCGGTAGTATTATTTTGCGTCTTCATGTGTGTTGACTGTATACCAAAGTATGGTGGTATTATTTAAGTGTCCTATGCATAGCAGTATGACACTATTAAGGAGCTACATAGCATTACTATATTTTCCATTGCATGGCAGTATTATTTAGTTATTGTATCGCTATATTATGAAGGCAGTCTAGTATAGGCATTGCATGGAATTACTATATTATACATAAATATTAATTAGGCACCATATGTTATTATAATTGATACATTGTATATTATTTAATTACCATATGGCAGTATTATTTAGGCACAACACTGGAATTATTATATTATACATTGTATTAAAATATTATTTAGACACCATATGATATTCTAATGGATGCAATGAATAACTTTACTATTTAGTTATCATATGGCAGTATTATATAGACCCATTATACATTATATATTGTATGAAAATATCATGTAGGCACCATAGGGTATTTATTATTGATGCATTTTATGACTTCATTATTTAGTCAGCATATGGCAGTATTATTTAGGCCCCCTATCAAATTACTATATTATGCATTTTATAGTGGTATTATTTAGGTATAATTTTTTCTGTATTATATGGCTGTCATGTAGGTATTGTATAACTATTTTCTAGGCACCATATAGCAGTGTTTTTAGACACACACAAAATTACTACATTTTGCTGTATAATGCACATTATGGAGGTATTATTGAGGCTCCATGTGGCACCAATATTTATGCATTGTATGGCAGTGTTATTTAGGCATTGTGTTGTTTTATTGATCAGACACTGAATGGCAATATGATTTAGGCACTGCAATATTGTGCATTGCATGCTAGTATTATTTATGTATTGTATAGTATAGTTTTATTATTTAAGCACTGTATGGCAGTAATACGTTAACATTACATTATGCATTGTATGGTAGCATTATATAGACACCATACAACAGTAGTATTTGTATGGCACTATTATGTAGGAATTGCATTACCATTATATTCAGGCATTGCATGGCAGTTTTATGTATGAGTTGTATGGATTTGTTAATTAGTAACGGTATAACAGTATTATTTAGGCAATGAATGGCATGACTTTGTTATACAAGGGACTGCAGTATTATGTAGGCACTATTATCTATACACTGTAGTAATTATATAGCTTTATTATTTAGTCATTGTATAGCAGTACCATTAATGCATTGCATGGCAATGTTGTGTAGGCATTGTAAGGCTTTATTATTTAGTCACCATATTGCAGTATTGTCTAGACATTGAATGGAATTACTGTGTTATGCATTGCATGGTGGTGTTATTATTATTATTAATGTAGATTGTTTGTTTTATTTTCCCTATCAGTATGTCTTTGTACTATGCAAACGTTGTTCTTGGCAAGATTTGAACCCAGGACTCCAGCACTGCAAGGCTTCAGAGCTAACCACTGAGTCACCATGTTGCCCCTGTAGGGTGGATAACATTTAGGCACCATATTGAAACTATGTATGCACTATATGGCAGTATTAGCTTTATTAGACACTAGATGACGGTATTATCTATTACTATGTCCTAGAAGATATGGCAGTTTTATTTAGGCACTGTATGGCACTATTATTAATGCACTGTATAGCAGATGGAGGACACCCACACTATTATGACCAGGGTCCTTTACATCGCTGCTGATCTGTCATGGATTTCATGTGATATATATTTTTTCCATTTCCATTTGTGCCTGTTTAATTTCTACCGCCATTCAGTGAGCAGATCGCTTTCTCTACCGCCATGGTGCCCGCACGTATTTACATTCAGCAATCTGGGAAACAAAGCTCTTGACTTGCTGTCTCCTTTCTTATGAACAATAATTAAATGGTGAAAGGCGTTCGCCCTCCGTATATCGAAACAATTAAAGCGGCAGGCTACGGCAATAATGTTGAAAGATGGCAATAAAGGGTAGTCAAGTCTGAGGAGTGCACGGAGTAGTTTCAGCTCAAATTTATTCTCAAGGTCCTCCCTAATGTCACATTTACATTATAATTAATCCGACAAGTATAGAACATCACAGCCGGGGAGGGCTGGTAAATTTGCTTACATGTGTTATAGGCAAATTGCTAAGGAAATATTTATATTTTTGTGTATTTTTTTGTATCTATCATCAGATTCATTATGGGAATGCAAAGCCAGCAAAGAAAATGCCAAATCTTGTGTCATATTCAGATTCCGAAGGCGATGCCGGTCACATTAATACTAAAATCAATGGCACAAATAAACCTTATAATGTTAGGATATTATAGAGAGGAGGTCGTAACGTCACTCCCATCATGCCTCAGGAGTCACCGTCACTGCACATTTCATGGGAGGAATTTTATTTTCCAATGCTCATTGTTGCCCCCTGCTGAGCAATGAAAGGAAAATCATTGTAATTGCCATCATCATGATCAAATATTTGTTTTGTGCAAAATGAGAAATTCCTGGATCGACATGAATGTCATAAAGCATAGAGAAGATTTAAAGGGAATGACCTATTTGATAACCAAAGCTTGATGGTAGTGCAAATAATTTTCAATTTCATTATATGTATGTAAAAAAAAAGAATATATAAAAATCCTGCAATATCCACTCTAGCCACTATGCCTAATAATAGACAGCTATTTGCCAATTCTGTAGGAGGTTTATTTTGCAGGAGTCACCTCATTACAATGATGGATATTAGACTTATCTATCAAACCTTTATGGCATATGCAGTGGATATTCTATTATTGTACAGGGTGGAATACCCCTTTTACAAACTCAGCTCTGCTGCATCTGCATTTCTCTCTTTATATATGAGGCAAATGGCAAATTCAGTCTTCTGCACTGGCAAATCTCTGCCACATTTCCTTAATATTTTGGTGTTTTATGTTTTATTAATTGCAGCGGGACGCAGAAAAATCGCAGCCACGGATTCCGTTGCCGATTCAGCCGTGGGGGTCTGTTCATTTTCCACTGTGTGAACATACCCTTAGTTGGCTTACTTTGGGCCAAATTTTATGACAATTGGGCTTAATTTTTTGTATTTTGTCACATTTAAGCCACACCTTAGTCTTGCACACTTAGTAAAACTAGAAATTTTGGTGCATTTTAACCCACGGTTGAGACCTAACCATGTTATTAAATCTGCCCCAATTTTTTTTTTTACATAAATAGCTTGGATACATTAATAAAATTTCTGACAAATTTTACCAAAGACAAATTTTATTCTGTTATATTTGTGTTTCCATCTGACATCTTTGCTACTTAAGATGTAGACAAATCGTACAATAGTAATGCCAACTGAAAATCTCAGATTTGCTACATTGACACCAGCGGAGAATTCCCTAAACCCTCTACGCCATTTTTGTGTTATAGATCGGTGTCAATGGGGAACGTCTTTGACACATAGCCATTTCTTCTGCCAAAGGTTCACCACATTGTTCCGTCTGCACCAAACTTGCCACTTGGTGGAGCAGGATGAAATTCAAGGCTGGCTGAGGTGGGGACATCTCGGCCCAACAAATTGACTATAAAGTTGAGTTCCTGACTCGTATTGATTTCAATGGTGGTAAAATAGTGCCTGAATTATTAAGAGGCGCCTCTTGCACCAGCTAGGGGTTTGGATAAGACTGGTGGATGATAAATCTGCTGCATCTTTAGACTAATAAGACTGAGTTCTTACACTAAGTTCACACTAGTGCTGGGCTCTCTGTCATTTGCTCCATTGAGGGACCCAAAAAGTTGGACCACTCCAACAACGGTGACACCTGGAGACTTGCGGATTCCCTTGTCTGTAATGGGGTCCACCAGGTATCCACTGTTTCAAAACTGTGTAGGACTTTTGTATCCACCGGTTGTTGGAGGTGTTCGTTGCAACAGTTTTCCAGATTGGAGTCGGGAAGGAATTTTTTCCCTGAAATGGGGCAATTGGCATGAGCCTCGTGGGGTTGTTTTGCCTTCCCCTGGATCAACACTGTAGGGATTGTAGGGTTATAGGTTGGACTTGATGGACTGATGTCTTTATCCAATCTCGTCTACTATGTAACTATGTAACAAAGTCTCCAATGGAGACACCCTAAGGCAGATGTCAACCCAGCCTTAGTTGGCTTATTTTCAACCACACAATTTTGCCTAATTTTTGACTTATCTTGATACATTTTAGCACCTATAAACCATGGCCCCCCTTTACTAAAAATCCACACCCCATGTGTCTAGCAAGTTGGAAAAATTTTATATTTGCCATGTAGCACCGGGAGGCGCCTAAGGTGTGCCAAAATGTGCCTGAAATTCTCCACATTTACACCAAACCTAGTCACAAACACAATAGTAAATCTGGGCAACTCACTGTGCGGATTTATGGATATCTGGATCTTAGGGTCCAATTTTTGTGCAATTTTGGTCCCCAGTTCTACCACCATAGTTGCACAAAATTTCAGACAATCACATCACACTCTCTCCATTCCTAGACCCCAATACCTGCATAATAAACCATGGCGAAAAAGAATCCTCCGAGAACTGCGAAGACCAGCAGGAAACGATCGTATAATCTATGTAGCGCCTTGTTGTGATTGAGACATCGCAGTGTGAACGGTACATGCCCCATTACAGGATAAATGAATATAAGCGTCACAACACAAAATGATCCCGCACGGATATAGTCTCGTATCCTCTTCCCTTCACATTGACTGAAAAGACAAAAAAAAAAAAAAAAATCCTTCTTATTGATTCTCGGAGCCGCTGCTGGCGCCATCAATAACCTGGAGTAATTTATGACATTATAGCGATACACATTGTAAGTGGTTTTACCTCGCGCAAATTCACATGCGAAATGAGATTTTTTGGTGTTCGTAACTTTCTTAAGAAATAAATTAAAGCGTCGTAACCGAGTTACGTGTAAGGTTGGAACACAATTTTATTTGCAGATTTGGTAGTCACCCGGCAGATCATTATCCGCAGACGACGCCTCAATAAGCGCACTCTACTTATCTCTGTCATCTTGATATTGAAATATAGGCTGCGAAATGACGGTGACGTTCAGGCGGCACAATGAGTTGTGTCAGTTATTTGTGATTGTAGCGTCGGGAAGATCATCCGGCGCAGGGGCTTGTTTTATAGGGAAAATGACTGTTCTTATTACATTTTAACCCATTATTCTGGAGGGGGGAGGGGCGGCACAGACAGGGCTGATTAATGGGTAAATACTTTCCAATAAAACCGGAGTAATAAACTTATTTATAATACTCAGCGGAACTGTGACAAGTGATAACAATGTAACAAGACAACAATACCGTGACATAAATTAGGTAAAGCCTCCTCCTCCCTTAACTATTGCAAGGGCAGATCTAGACTCGGTATGAAGAGGTATAGCGGTAGGTTTTATATAGAGATGACCAAACTGCTTCACGACAAACTGAACTTCTTCTGAATTTTTAAAAAATTTGGAATTCAACCAAACCGGAAACATTTGGAGTTCGCTACCCATGAATCCCCATTATATCCTGGGGTATCTTTAGACCTGAGTGTATAATAAGTGGAGGTCCAAGAGAGGTGAAGCAACATAACTAACAGTCATACTCGCTTTACCTCACCTCCTCGAGCTTCCTTATGGTGTCCATTGGGTTCCAGCAGTCTCCAAACCTCTGGCTGATGTCATGCATTTCAGGGTCATCACTGAGGACTGTAATTTGTCGTAGCAGTAATTTGGGGTACACTGAGACAAAGCATCATGACATTGGTGCACCCCATGTGATAGTCCTCAGTGGTGACCTTGGAACATGTGGCATGAGCCAGAGACGAGAAGAGGATGCCGGGGGTCTGATGGCACAAAGTTGCCTGGGACAGAAGAGGCAAGGTGAGTATAACTGTTTATTATGTTGTTGCACCTCTCCTGGGGTGTAACGAGATACCATAGTATTATAGTATTTAGGGGCGAACCCAAAACATTTAAGGTTCGGGTTGAGCCCAAAACATTTGGAAAATTAGGGTTGAAATGGTTTGATCTGAACCAGTTTTCTCATCTCTAACAAAGACCCACAACCCAGGATGGAGGTGCAACACCCAAAACGTGGGACTGTACCATTAGATCCATCATGGCTGACAAGCACTCCCCCACTGAAATAAGGCCTGGTGCCCATTTTTATTAGGCCCCATAGCAGTTTGGGGGCCCTGTTCCATTGGGCTCTTTGAAGTTTGAGTTGGGTATAAAGGAGGGTATAAAGCAAAAAAAAAAAAAAAAAAGGTCAAAACTATTCCTGGTGCACCATTGTACAGTCATTCTCCTTTCCTTCCAGTTCCGGGACTCACATGTCAGAAGAGACCAATGAGTGGCCCCAGTAGTCGCCGTAAGGAACCGGTGATGTATCTCAGTGGCCATGTGAGCTTCTTCGCTTATAGGGGAAGAAATGGGACTGTGACTGTACAACGGAGCAACTGGAATAGGTGAGTATGACATTTTTTTGTTTAGGTCTCTGTTTTTCAGGTCCGCTTGGGGGCCCCAAAAATGTAAACCCTATCCGCTTAAAAAGTGGTTACCTGCAGAAACTCATGGACCCCATGGACTATAATGTGTTCTGTTGGGTTTCCACCGGGGATCCTTTAACAGAGACGGGGCACGGGTGTCAACCTAGCCTTATGCCCATCCCGGTTACCCCTGAATTGTCTGTCATTGCTGGATAACACAGTGCCGCACCTCCCATGAGGCGACCTGAAGCGACCACTTCAGGCGGTGCTATGCCAGGGCCCCGGGGAGGGCGGCATTTTTGCTGACTTAAGCTAGTCCAGGACAAGCTGTTCTGGACTGGCTTAGGGTCACCGTCACTGAGCGGTGGATTGGGGAGGCCGCTGGAGCAGTGCTGCTCCAGCGGCTGCCCCTCACGCTCAGGCAGAGAGCAGGTCCTCTCCGTGCCTGCTCTCTGCCTGCTAAAGATGCCCACTCTGCTTGGCCCCACCCCTCTGCACGGCCCCATCCCACCCCCTTCCGCTCGGCCCACCCCCTCCACCACGCCCTCTCCTGCGGGGGGGGGGGGGGGGTTGCGGCTCTCTGACGTCCGCCTCAGCCGGCAGAAACCAATGGTTCACCCCTGGGATAACCCCATTGAATTTAAGCCCCTGGTCCTCCTGACAGGTCACCTCTAAAGCCCTGGAGGTGTTTCCATCTTAAAATCCCATCCCCAGTCCCTTACCTCAAACATGGAAACATAATGTGTTAAAAACAGATTTAATTAAAGAAACAACCATTTCTTAAAGTCTCACAATTAATGATTCCCTCTCCGATTCCTCTAATGTACAATTTATCATATTATTTATGGACGCCACACTTTTTCTACCCAAGACGGAATCTCGTAAAATCGAATCCACTCGTATATATTTTTTTTTTCCTCCCTTTCTCAACAACTTCCATATTTTTTCAGGTTTGCAATCAAATTACTGACAACCTTGGTCTTACAGCTACAACCTTGGTCTTAACATTAGTTTTTTTACTCTTTTTTTCGGCTGTAGTCATTTATTTGAAACTTCAAGACCACAAAATTCCCTTCTTCAGCTGTGACCTTCTTCAAGTATTATCTGAACGCCGTCCAAGTCATTTAAATGATACAAATAAAAAGCAGAGAAAATCATGAGAATTTTCTTGCAAGACATGATGGAGACATAGCTAATTTCCTGCCGAATCTATCAGTGTAATGGATACCTCCAAGAAGCAATATTACATTAAATGGTAATAAACACTTGAATAAACTTCAAGGAAGTAGTTACTCATGAAAGGAGGATAATATTTTGCTCTACTAAATGATATGATAATTGGTATTTCCTCTTTAGTAACAGTACATAACAAGCTTAATAACATGTAGCCTGAAGGAACATTGTCTCACATATTATATCGTTCCAAAAATAATAATTACAATGTATTAAATCTGTCAAGGTTGAAAGAGCTCAATAAAAAAAAAAATATAAAAAAAATGGATACAAATAGGTCAGTTTGGATCACCGATCGAGATGACACATTTATGATCATGGAGCTGTAGGGATCAGTGTTCGGTAACTGATGAGACCACCCCTGAAGATAATGCCCTATTGGGGGGTATTTTGAGGTACTAGAGGGCAGGTACCCTTATTGGGATCCATACTATAAGAACTAAGGAGGCAGCACTGATATGGAGATAGATTGTGGCTAGGTATTGGTATTGCTCAAGGGTATAGATGGGATATCTTAATCCCGTTATGGAGGTATGGTTTTTGGGTCATGATCCCCAAAACGATCACTAAGGTCACTACGTTCCAGTTCCTTTACTTAGTTAGTCCTTAGTTAGTCCTTTACTTAGTTATGGGCAGGGGGGACTTCTGCCAAAACAAGACCACAAGGACAAGGACTGGACCATCGTGGGAGACACCAAAGCACCAGGGACAGGTGAGTATATATAGATATTTTTTACAGTTATCATTGACAACCCTTTTAACTCTGCTAGCGAGAGTTGAAGAGAACCTGAGGTCAAGGCAAAGATTAGAGAGGTTCGGTACCAGGGAGGATTGGAGGTCAGAGGCACAACCAGATGGAAACAGAGAAAAATGGAACAACTGTACCACTGAAAGGAAGATTATGAAATTAAATGTTTTTGCCATTTCCATAATCTACATTGTCATGTGACCATTTATGGGACCCACCACCTGGTTGAGTTGAGGAGATGGCACAGCTATTGACTTAGGACTTGTGAGGGGGAAGAACAAAAGGAGTCCTATCCTTAGTTAGGAGGATTGAGTGTGTCAAGGTCTTTTCCTCCCTAGGAAAGGTGTCCAAGTTAAGCTGCTAGTCACTTAGCCACTGTAATCAGGAGATGACATATAGCCCTGCTCCATTTATGGACTCTGTATCCAAGAAAATGAGGATGAGGGTCAGGCCAGGTCAGGCCCCTTTTTGATGGCCTGCTCTCCCGCAGTCTGGGCATTGCAGACATTTTTCAGATTTGAGCACACTTTTGGGAGGCAGGCCTAAGGCAAAGCGATACTCAGGCAGTGGATGTCAGTAATAGTGCAGCTTAAATCCTCTGCCCAAGGTTGTCCTAGCCATGCAAGGTGGGTGGCAAAGAGTTAAAAGCAGCTGGAGTAAGTCAACCCTTTCTATAAGGATCGGTGTAGCCACTGAAATCAATGGAGGATCCAATGTTTTCATTGGAATGACTTATATGTAACATTGGTGGAAGACCTGCCAGAAGATAGTGGTTGGGGAACCCAAGAAAAGCAAAATACTTTATCATATGTTTAGTGATTTCAAGGGGTTGTTCTGGGGTTAACAATTGTCACCTATCCAGGATAAGTGGTGAGCATTAGGTCCTATCAATGGGTCTTCCACCAATCACACGGATGGGATCCCATGTCTTATGTTTTAATGGATCAAAGGTCATGCGTTTGCTCTGCTCCATTCAAAGTCTATGGGACTGACCAAGACAGCCAAGTATATGAATTGCTGCTGTTTTAGCTCTGCAGATATTGAATGGAGCGGCGTCATGTATGCTCAACCAAAATTCCATTCAAATGGGTGACGTGGGATCCCTATTTTCATGATCTGTGGGGGTCTCAGTGGTAGGATTCCCAGTGACCAGACACTTATCTCTTCTGTGGATATTTGACTACAGGGGCCAATAAACTAGGTGGCCCACAGGTCTTCCTCAACAAACTAGGGCTGGTTAACCATTCTTGAGATTTCCTTTGGTGGCCGGCATTCTGTGCATCATAAATGTATTACACCTGCGCCCTGGTGCACTGGAGAGAGATTTATAATATACAGCGTACTATATACAGCATTATACAGCCCAACCCTATTATATATTGTATTGTAGATTTGTATCTACAATGTATCTTCGCCTCTTCCTCAATTGAGATGGACACCCATTAAATCCATATCTTTCGGACACAGAAGAATATGGAGCCTAATGGTCTCCGCCATGTATCGCATGTACGTCTACCGTACGCTAACACGATTTGGCATCATTAAGTGCATTAAAGTATTGCAGATCTATAGACTCTTATGTCAAGTATTTACATAGCCTGCACTTGACGCTTGAGAGAAGATGTGATTTGCTGCCAGAAAGCATCAGGAATCAAACGCCATTGTTAGTGTTTAAAGGATTTTCCTGTTTATTTCTGTAAATGTTGGAAATAAACAATGTCAGTTCAAAGTAAACGGCGCAGCGAATGCGACCGGGCTGTAAAGTCTCAGCATCGCAGCCAAACCTTAGTGGGGACGAGGAGCATGTGTGCAACATCAAACAACGGCCCTGATGGCTGAGATCTGCAGGAAGGTCACAGTTACATGGTAATCCCTCAGATATGTGCAGGCCAGGTTAGCGGAGAGGGAAGATATATCAGTGATAGAAAACACCGGTGCTGGGGCGGTGCAGAGCTCAGCGACCAGATACAGGAGCTCTAGAGTCATCATGGACATCACCACCAGGGTAATAGAGCGGCTACTAAGGGGCCCAACACTAAGGGGACCCAAGTATCATTAATAGACAAACAGTTCAGTTAATGATCCCTATGGGAATTAGAAGGGGTGTTACATGTGTCTGTGCTATAGTAGCATATGGTAATTATACCTATAGGAGTGAGGTGTGCCTATGGGATAGTATGACATCATATTATCTTCATATTAGGATAATTCTGGAGCTGTAAGTTATATAATGTCACTTAGTAGATCATGTATTATCTCTGTACTGTGACATCACTGTGTGTATTATCTCTGTACTGTGACATCACTGTGTGTATTATCCCTGTACTGTGACATCACTGTGTGTATTATCCTGTACTGTGACATCACTGTGTGTATTATCTCTGTACTGTGACATCACTGTGTGTATTATCCTGTACTGTGACATCACTGTGTATTATCTCTGTACTGTGACATCACTGTGTGTATTATCCCTGTACTGTGACATCACTCTGTGTATTATCCTGTACTGTGACATCACTGTGTGTATTATCCCTGTACTGTGACATCACTGTGTGTATTATCCCTGTACTGTGACATCACTCTGTGTATTATCCCTGTACTGTGACATCACTGTGTGTATTATCCTGTACTGTGACATCACTGTGTGTATTATCTCTGTACTGTGACATCACTGTGTGTATTATCTCTGTACTGTGACATCACTGTGTGTATTATCCCTGTACTGTGACATCACTGTGTGTATTATCTCTGTACTGTGACATCACTGTGTGTATTATCTCTGTACTGTGACATCACTGTGTGTATTATCCTGTACTGTGACATCACTGTGTGTATTATCCCTGTACTGTGACATCACTCTGTGTATTATCCCTGTACTGTGACATCACTGTGTGTATTATCCTGTACTGTGACATCACTGTGTGTATTATCTCTGTACTGTGACATCACTGTGTGTATTATCTCTGTACTGTGACATCACTGTGTATTATCCCTGTACTGTGACATCACTCTGTGTATTATCTCTGTACTGTGACATCACTCTGTGTATTATCCCTGTACTGTGACATCACTCTGTGTATTATCCCTGTACTGTGACATCACTGTGTGTATTATCCTGTACTGTGACATCACTGTGTGTATTATCCTGTACTGTGACATCACTGTGTGTATTATCCCTGTACTGTGACATCACTGTGTGTATTATCCCGGTATTGTGACAAGCTAAGCACACACATGGGACTCTTACATATGGAAACGACAGTGCACACACAATAGACAGGCGCAGCCTGTATGTCTGACAAGTACATCACTTAGCAATATTTGTATTGATGAATGTTCTTTAGACTTTCCAGGTCCCCACTGCATCCTAGTGCTCTGCTCAGGCTCCGGCTCAGCGTTACAATGTATCATTTTTAGCAATGTATTTGCGGACGCCCCCTCTGCTCTGCATATATATATATATATATATATATATATATATATGTATATATACACATATATATCTGCTCCTGTATCTGTCTTCCTCCATGATCACAATGATTAACACGCCCAACCCCCCCCCCCCTCCTCCCAGTAGCAAAAGACCATTAATATTCATATTTAGAAAAAAAAAATTATATATTACAATAAAAGAGGAAATAAAAATATCTTAGCATATTCCATCAGGGAGGTTTTCACTACGTCCTGGTTTTTTTCAGCATTTCTATGGAGGTAAAATCCTGAAATTTTCCAATATTGAATTTTAAATGTAGCAAAATAAATGCTAAATTCTATAAAAAAAAAATAGAAATCTTTTGATAACGGAAATAAAAGTGTTTGCTATTGAAAGCGTCCAGTAAATAAGATAAGGAGAAGTCGGCATTGTTGTTCTGTCAAATGTTATTTTAGATATTTATTTTTTGCCGGCATGATGCTATCACGGAGACACATCAGAATAAAATAACGTGACCTCGCAGACCGGAGCTTTACAGATGTCTTAGCAAGACAGAAAAATGGTGATTCAAGAAAGGTGGCTTTGTTGAGCGTTCCCCGAGGCCGTTTTATTGACAAGAATGACAATGGTCTCAAGATGCACCATTATCTATGTCCAGCCTGCAGACTTCAAATAGCCGCGTTCAGTCCCTGTCAGAATAAGAAAATGTTTCTCCAAACATACAAGGCTTGTTACATTTTGTTCAACCAGGGTTTTTTTTTTTCCAAGCCGGGGTCAGTTTGTGTATTTCATGCCCTGAGGGGAAGATGTTAAAAGGAGAAATGTACATGAAGCTTCAATATATCTGCAAGAAAACAGACTCTAAGTCTGTATTAATGGGCAAAATAAGTGGGAGACAAAAAAGTGCGCGGCGATTCAAAGACGGGGGAAATGAAAGGCGAGCGAGAATTGTTAAACTTCTTGTTTTATTAGAGTTTTAATACGTTTGCATATTGTTAGGTGGGTTGTACGCTTCTGATCCTTATGGAGGCCGCCATCTTGTCTTGGTAAGACTGAAGTTGTTGGAGATGATAACTCATTATAGTCACAGTTTGTAGGTTTATTATATGTCCTATAATTCTACAGTCCTGCAATGACAGAGACGGAATTCAGAGAGAAATTACAGAAGGAACTACAAGATATATATTGACGGATAACCATAATATACTCTGTGTGGACACTTTATTAGACACCGGCCCCTCCATCATGGCAACTTATGAGACACTGGTCCCTCCACCTTGGCAGCTTACAAGACACTGGCCCCTCCACCTTGGCAGCTTAACAGACACCAGCCCCTCCACCTTGGCAGCTTACGAGACATTGACCCCTCCACCATGGCAGCTTAACAGACACCGACCCCTCCATCATGGCAGCTTACAAGACACTGGCCTTTCCACCATGGCAGCTTACAAGACACCAGCCCCTCCACCATGGCAGCTTAACAGACACCAGCCCCTCCACCATGGCAGCTTACAAGACATTGACCCCTCCACCATGGCAGCTTAACAGACACCAGCCCCTCCACCATGGCAGCTTACAAGAGACCGGCCCCTCCACCATGGAAGCTTACAAGACACCGGCCCCTCCACCATGGCAGCTTAAAAGACACCAGTCCCTCCACCATGGCAGCTTACAAGGCACCGGCCCCTCCACCATGGCAGTTTTCGAGACATTGACCCCTCCACCATGGCAGCTTACAAGACACCGGCCCCTCCACCATGGCAGCTTACGAGACATTGACCCCTCCACCATGGCAGCTTAACAGACACCAGCCCCTCCACCTTGGCAGCTTATGAGACATTGACCCCTCCACCATGGCAGCTTACAAGACACCAGCCCCTCCACCATGGCAGCTTAACAGACACCAGCCCCTCCACCATGGCAGCTTAACAGACACCAGCCCCTCCACCATGGCAGCTTACAAGACACCAGCCCCTTCACCATGGCAGCTTACGAGACATTGACCCCTCCACCATGGCAGCTTAACAGACACCAGCCCCTCCACCTTGGCAGCTTATGAGACATTGACCCCTCCACCATGGCAGCTTACAAGACACCAGCCCCTCCACCATGGCAGCTTAACAGACACCAGCCCCTCCACCATGGCAGCTTACAAGACACCAGCCCCTTCACCATGGCAGCTTACGAGACATTGACCCCTCCACCATGGCAGCTTACGGCTATGAACATTAGACATATCATGCCCAAATGCAGAATAATATCAAGTAATACGTTTGCAATGTTTCCATTTCAGTAAGAATCCATATTACAATGGAGATATCAAGGAATCGGCGTGACATTGGACAAGGCTTGGTCGTTGTTCCTAGACTAGCCGAGGTCATGGCTTTCACATATTGACATCTTAAGGTGTTTTCTTGAGCAATTTTGAGGAGAACTTACCAAGAATGGAGTGATCGAGGAAGAACATGCAGAGAGAGGGGATCTTGTGAATGGAAACAGCTCAATACAAATGATAGATAGTTTATGATAGATAGATAGATAGATAGATAGATAGATAGATAGAGAGTTGGTTGGTAGATACAGTAGATAGATAGATAGATGGATGGATGGATGGATGAATAGATAGACAGATAGATAGATAGATCGATAGATAGATAGATAGATAGATAGATAGTTGGTAGATAGATGATAGAATAGATAGATAGATAGATAGATAGATAGATAGATAGTTGGTAGATAGATAGATGATAGATAGATAGATAGATAGATAGGAGATAGATAGATAGATAGTTGGTAGATAGATAGTTGGTAGATAGATTAGATAGATAGATAGATAGATAGATAGGAGATAGATAGATAGATAGATAGATAGATAGGAGATAGATAGATAGATAGATAGATAGATAGATAGATAGATAGATAGAGTAGAAGGTGACATCAGATGATAGGTAAATGACAACCACTATTCAGAGCTAAAAATGTACCCGGTGCAGTTGTCACTTCTCTTTCCCACAGGGGGCGACTGTGTGAACAGGAGAAAGCTCCTCCAGGACCCCCCTATTACTCCAGCCTTACAATGTCATCTAGTATATTAAATCATAGACATGACAAATGAACATTATATACAGAATCCGGCCTAATATTCTAGATTGATCCATGTAAGAATTTATCCCAGGAATATCCATACAAATCTAACATAATGGTTTGGTGCGATGGTCGTGTCATCTGATCCAATTGAGGAGAATGGCCTCGGAGACCACTAATCTAATTCACAAACAGATTTTTAATTAGACATTTATTATTAGCCATAACTGGCCAGAGATGAATTGTAGTGACGGCTCCATACGTTAGCGGAGCGCCCCCCGTCACACCGACATATGAATGGCTCCTGTTCGATAATCATTTGGAAATTTATGGTGGACGGCCGTCCGACTGATCAATAGAGGACACTAATTAATGTATTAATGTAATTACTTAGAGGATGACTTACATGTGCAGGAAAACAGGTCTCATTTGCTTTCATTAATGTGAAGGATGTCAGAAAAGTATCACTTTTGTGGTTTGGCCTCTGATGTGAATGATGGTCGGCGTGGCTTTCAGTAAAGTCTGAAAAATTTTAACCTGGGCAAAGTCTCTGCATCCAAAGTCAGACCTCGAGGGGGATAAATGTCCCAGGGGCCCACTGTCTGAAGACTTCAAGCAACCTTCTTAAGATCATCAAGGCAATTCCATATGGGTCAGCGTTGGACTAAGGTTCCTTGGATTCACCAAACTGATACTAAGGGCTCACTCTACAACAGGGATAGGGAACGTACGACTCTCCAGCTGTTGCAAAACTACAACTCCCAGCATGCATACTGGCTCTGCTGTTCTTGGAACTCCCATGGAAGTGAATGGAGCATGATGGGAGTTGTAGTTTCACAGCAGCTGGAGAGCCGAAGGTTCCCTACCCCTGCTCTGCAACAACCCCTAGGAATAGACCATAGTATGGACCATTATTGTGTTGGTGCAAAGGTCAAAATAGACATTTTGGGGGGCAATTTAACAATATTTATTTGGTGGGGGGCTGATTTTCCCTGGAATTGGGGCTGATACCTCTAGCCCCAGTTACAGGATGAATGCAGCCTCATTCCCATGCAGAGCTGATATTGATCCAGTAGCTTTAGCAGTCTCTGATCCCTGGGGATTATGTGACCATCAAGACAGAGGTGAACCTCATCATGGCGGTTCCCATACCTGCATCTCTATAGGAGCTTTGGCCATCATTACAGCCGACTCCCCAGTTTGGCAACTGCTTAACATGTACGTCCTTGCAGAGTTAGAAGTGGACCACATGGGCGTTAATACTCTTTGAGAGATCTGGACCTGTTTTAATTTTTGGTGATGTATTAATTCTGCCCTATCTACGTATACACAAGACCTGTGATCATCATTGTGCTGTAAGTGAGGTGACTACTGCAAAGAAATCCTCTCTAAAAAATTGGAATTCCCATCATATATTTTTAGCTTAGTGGCCAGAGTCAGAACTGCAGAATTTTTTAAAATATAAATAGCATAGAAATTTTGAAAAACCTCACCAAAAGGTTCATTAAGCCTTGATTAAAAGAATTAGCATGGAGGATTTCAGAGGATTAACCATTGACCAAATGTGTATTTGGCTGCCGACATCCTAAAGTGTACGGCCAGCTTTAGTGTCAGAGAATTCCTCCGATGTTTCACCATCCATAGCCTCAACCTTTTGCCTAATGATCTGTCTCTACTGACCACACAAAAAATGAGTATAAAAAAAATTCGGTCTATCTGACGACTCCGCCGTACCCAGAGTGTGACAAAACTTGTGACATCTGTACACCTGATACATTTCTTACCTATTACCGGCCATGGGCAGAAGAACAAGACATGACAATCTCTCCTTCTTTAATTGCACGAGGGTTAATTAAAAAGTAAGCTCCTATTTCTAGCGATTATTAGGTTTTGTGAACCGGCACATACTCCGTTACTTGGCAATGACATTTCTAATTGGCCGGCTGATTCTTGAATTAATTGGACTACTCCTTCATCTGACTGTGATACAATTTAATTAGTTGCTCACCCTTGTCATTAACGCTGAAAGGGTTAGTTGCTCAGGGGCCCGGCCGTCCTTAACGATGAAATAGCGCTTAAAGGGTTAATTAATAGTCAATTAAACCAGCGGGCCATTCGTCTATCGGTCTTTAAAACCGAACACGCGACTGTAATGTCGTCCGCTCCAGAATTTTTTTCTTTTAACCCCCTTATTTTCTTTCCTTCTTGGTATAAACCTGCGTAGAAAAGCAGAAACTCGAAATAATTTGCCTTATGAATTAGAAATGCCGTACAATCCGCGTCCGCCTGAGCGGAGAGAGCTCCACATAAGCATGAATTACAGGAAATTTGTAGTCTACATTCCTACAAGTGGTGAATTATACATTGTACGTTCCATTTGTCTAAAAAATGTATGATTCCTTCTTTGTACTTTGATGAGAAGGTCGGAACGTCGCAGTATGTTTGTCATTGGCGGGTCACCTTCTGCTTTGTTGTCCCAATTTCGGCTGAACCTGAGCAGAGAAGAGACTTTTCTACAGAAAAAAAAAGCACTTTATAAATTATTTATTTATAGACACCGAGAAATACTGAATATCTCGTCCTCGGGAGTCGTAAAGGGGTTGTCTGGTTTAGAAAACTTATTATTAAAAAAAAACCTTATTAGAGATCCTGATTCTCATAGTTTAGGACTCCTATTTGTTAGCAAAGAGTGTCTCTAGTTCTGGAGGACCCAACGTGTCCATTGGTAACATAGACGGCTCATTGATTTTATGGAAAATTGTGTAATACCTAAACTCTCCTGTGGTGGTGCTGCAGAGAAACTGAGCACTTGCTGCCAGGTTCCGTCACAGATTACAGTCATCTCTCAGTAGGAATTTTTTTTTTAACAAGTGGGGAATCCGGGAGTTTTTGTGGACTTCAATATTAACCTATTCTTGCAATAGGTCACCAGTTGGTGGGTATTTGATACCTGGAATCTGCATGATCACCTGTTTGAAGGGGTTGGGTGAGCACTGAGGCCTCGCCATTACTAGTAGAGAGGAGCAAAATGCTTTATAACGAGTTGGGTTTGGTACAAATTTTGTAAAAATTTTGGGTTCAGCCAAGCAAAAGAATTTTGGGGTTGTCACTCGCAAATCAGTATTATACTTGGGCGTTTCAATAGACAAGTAGCAGAGGACGTGTAGAAAAATAATAAACTCTAAAACCCACCACTCCAGGGCTCCCTCGGAGAGTCCAATGCTCCATATAGTATAGCTCATTAAAGTCAGCCATGAACTTCAAATAGCTGTTGGCCAAATGCTCGTTCAGTAGACAGCTATGACCTCCTATATACATGCCCTCTTGGCCAAGCATGCAAGTTTTCTGAATACAGAGAGGAGACATCTGTCAGACACCTCTGACTTTGGGTTAACTCTTCCTCAGCCATGACCTTCTTGGTCATTAGTTACCCCAACTTTTTTGGTTGGACAAGTTGCCAAAATTGTTGCCAAAATCGTCAGGTTCAGCAAAGATTAATCTAATGTCTGTTGACCCATAGATCTACATCTTTCCCCAAATTTATAACGTGAACTTTTTGACTATCAAGATGGTGCAAAACTGGAACTTTCAGCAGCTTAGGACTTGTTCACAAGACCATGTCCGTTTGTTGGTGATGACAAATGGATGAAACAGTCACACTTTTAACACCCTTTGGGCGTCTCTTTTACATCTGTTCAGTGTCTGTTTTCTGTTTTTGATAGCCAAGTGTCATCCACTTGAAGCCACTTTTGCCTGACCATTAAAAAAATAGATAAATTTTATTGGTCTTTTTGTTTTACGTAACTTAGACGTCAATCCATTTGACATCCATTAAAAAAGATCCATTGATTTCTATTGGGTCCGTGTGTCAGTGTTCCGACAGCCATGGCAAATGGTGCGGTCCGTCAAAAAATTGACACTTTCAAATCACTTCAAAGATTGGTGTTATCAATGCGTACGCTTCCACCTGCACAGAATCTGCACCCACATGTCTTTGACATGGTCCCATTTTTCCAGAAAGCTGCAGAATGGGGTTGAGCCGATCTTCAGATTTCAGGATTGATTTTAAAATCCGATTTCCCATCATTTTTGTGAAATTTGCTCGATCACCAATCGGGATCCGATCTTTCCCGATCTCGATCGCTCAACCCTAGTCAATGCTTCTCTATGGGAAAAGTCACTTTTAGGGTTAAGCAGATCTTGAGATTTCAAAATCCGATTTCCGATCATTTTCCAGCCGATCCCGATCGCAATCGTGAAATTTGCTCGACCGCCGATCGGGATCCGATCTTTTCCGATCTCGATCGCTCAACCCTACTGCAGAACGAAACGAAAAAGCTGCAAATTTTAATTTTTTTGCACAAAACCTTAATTTGTGCAAAGAATTTGCAACTTTTTGTGGCTTGTTTAATGGAGAAAGTGGCAACTTTGGAGTCCCAGGTTAGAGACTGATGTTTTAATATTCTAAGTGGGGATGGGGATGCCCCAGGGGTACCTACAGCAGTATTGAACGGGTCTAGGTAGAGAAGAATATCATGGTCAGAATTGCTATTATCCTATTTTTTTTAGCTCGTAGCTTGTAGTCCTCTTTAATAGAGATGAGCGAACACTAAAATGTTCGAGGTTCGAAATTCGATTCGAACAGCCGCTCAATGTTCGTGTGTTCGAACGGGTTTCGAACCCCATTATAGTCTATGGGGAACAGATACTCGTTAAGGGGGAAACCCAAATCCGTGTCTGGAGGGTCACCAAGTCCACTATGACACCCCAGGAAATGATGCCAACACCTCTGGAATGACACTGGGACAGCAGGGGAAGCATGTCTGGGGGCATCTAACACACCAAAGACCCTCTATTACCCCAACATCACAGCCTAACAACTACACACTTTACACACTCAATACCACCTCTCTGACAGTAGGAAAACACCTTGAAACATGTGTATTTGGCACTTGCAGTGAGGAGAGCTTGTCACCAGCAGTGAATTTGGCCCTTGTAGTAAGTTGAGGTTGGCACCAACATTTGTTTTGAAAATCAGGGTGGATTGAGCCTCTAACCAGCAGAGTTTGGGCAAATTCATGGTGGAGGGAGCCTCTAAAAACCCCAGTTTGGACCAATTCATGGTGGAGGGAGACTCTAAAAACCCCAGTTTGGACCAATTCATGGTGGAGGGAGACTCTAAAAACCCCAGTTTGGACCAATTCATGGTGGAGGGAGCCTCTAAAAACCCCAGTTTGGACCAATTCATGGTGGAGGGAGCCTCTAACCAGCCCAGTTTGGACCAATTAATGGTGGAGGGAGCCTCTAAACAGCCAAGTTTTGGGAAATTCATGGTGGAGGGAGCCTCTAACCAGCCCAGTTTGGACCAATTCATGGTGGAGGGAGCCTCTAACCAGCCCAGTTTGGACCAATTCATGGTGGAGGGAGCCTCTAAACAGCCCAGTTTGGGCAAATTCATGGTGGAGGGAGCCTCTAAAAAACCCAGTTTGGACCAATTCATGGTGGAGGGAGCCTCTAATTAGCCCAGTTTGGACCAATTAATTGTGGAGGGAGCCTCTAACCAGCCCAGTTTGGACCAATTAATGGTGGAGGGAGCCTCTAACCACCCCAGTTTGGGCAAATTCATGGTGGAGGGAGCCTCTAACCAGCCCAGTTTGGACCAATTAATGGTGGAGGGAGCCTCTAAACAGCCAAGTTTTGGGAAATTCATGGTGGAGGGAGCCTCTAACCAGCCCAGTTTGGACCAATTCATGGTGGAGGGAGCCTCTAAACAGCCCAGTTTGGGCAAATTCATGGTGGAGGGAGCCTCTAAACAGCCCAGTTTGGGCAAATTCATGGTGGAGGGAGCCTCTAACCAGCCCAGTTTGGACCAATTAATGGTGGAGGGAGCCTCTAAACAGCCAAGTTTTGGGAAATTCATGGTGGAGGGAGCCTCTAACCAGCCCAGTTTGGACCAATTCATGGTGGAGGGAGCCTCTAAACAGCCCAGTTTGGGCAAATTCATGGTGGAGGGAGCCTCTAAACAGCCAAGTTTGGGCAAATTCATGGTGGAGGGAGCCTCTAACCAGCCCAGTTTGGACCAATTAATGGTGGAGGGAGCCTCTAAACAGCCAAGTTTTGGGAAATTCATGGTGGAGGGAGCCTCTAACCAGCCCAGTTTGGACCAATTCATGGTGGAGGGAGCCTCTAAACAGCCCAGTTTGGGCAAATTCATGGTGGAGGGAGCCTCTAAACAGCCCAGTTTGGGCAAATTCATGGTGGAGGGAGCCTCTAACCAGCCCAGTTTGGACCAATTAATGGTGGAGGGAGCCTCTAAACAGCCAAGTTTTGGGAAATTCATGGTGGAGGGAGCCTCTAACCAGCCCAGTTTGGACCAATTAATGGTGGAGGGAGCCTCTAACCAGCCCAGTTTGGACCAATTAATGGTGGAGGGAGCCTCTAACCAGCCCAGTTTGGACCAATTAATGGTGGAGGGAGCCTCTAAACAGCCAAGTTTTGGGAAATTCATGGTGGAGGGAGCCTCTAACCAGCCCAGTTTGGACCAATTCATGGTGGAGGGAGCCTCTAAACAGCCCAGTTTGGGCAAATTCATGGTGGAGGGAGCCTCTAAAAAACCCAGTTTGGACCAATTCATGGTGGAGGGAGCCTCTAATTAGCCCAGTTTGGACCAATTAATTGTGGAGGGAGCCTCTAACCAGCCCAGTTTGGACCAATTAATGGTGGAGGGAGCCTCTAACCACCCCAGTTTGGGCAAATTCATGGTGGAGGGAGCCTCTAACCAGCCCAGTTTGGACCAATTAATGGTGGAGGGAGCCTCTAAACAGCCAAGTTTTGGGAAATTCATGGTGGAGGGAGCCTCTAACCAGCCCAGTTTGGGCAAATTCATGGTGGAGGGAGCCTCTAACCAGCCCAGTTTGGACCAATTAATGGTGGAGGGAGCCTCTAACCAGCCCAGTTTGGACCAATTAATGGTGGAGGGAGCCTCTAAACAGCCAAGTTTTGGGAAATTCATGGTGGAGGGAGCCTCTAACCAGCCCAGTTTGGACCAATTCATGGTGGAGGGAGCCTCTAAACAGCCCAGTTTGGGCAAATTCATGGTGGAGGGAGCCTCTAAAAAACCCAGTTTGGACCAATTCATGGTGGAGGGAGCCTCTAATTAGCCCAGTTTGGACCAATTAATTGTGGAGGGAGCCTCTAACCAGCCCAGTTTGGACCAATTAATGGTGGAGGGAGCCTCTAACCACCCCAGTTTGGACCAATTCATGGTGGAGGGAGCCTCTAACCACCCCAGTTTGGACCAATTCATGGTGGAGGGAGCCTCTAAACAGCCCAGTTTGGGCAAATTCATGGTGGAGGGAGCCTCTAACCAGCCCAGTTTGGACCAATTAATGGTGGAGGGAGCCTCTAAACAGCCAAGTTTTGGGAAATTCATGGTGGAGGGAGCCTCTAACCAGCCCAGTTTGGACCAATTCATGGTGGAGGGAGCCTCTAAACAGCCAAGTTTTGGGAAATTCATGGTGGAGGGAGCCTCTAAAAAACCCAGTTTGGACCAATTCATGGTGGAGGGAGCCTCTAATTAGCCCAGTTTGGACCAATTAATTGTGGAGGGAGCCTCTAACCAGCCCAGTTTGGACCAATTAATGGTGGAGGGAGCCTCTAACCACCCCAGTTTGGGCAAATTCATGGTGGAGGGAGCCTCTAACCAGCCCAGTTTGGACCAATTAATGGTGGAGGGAGCCTCTAAACAGCCAAGTTTTGGGAAATTCATGGTGGAGGGAGCCTCTAACCAGCCCAGTTTGGACCAATTCATGGTGGAGGGAGCCTCTAAACAGCCCAGTTTGGGCAAATTCATGGTGGAGGGAGCCTCTAAACAGCCCAGTTTGGGCAAATTCATGGTGGAGGGAGCCTCTAACCAGCCCAGTTTGGACCAATTAATGGTGGAGGGAGCCTCTAAACAGCCAAGTTTTGGGAAATTCATGGTGGAGGGAGCCTCTAACCAGCCCAGTTTGGACCAATTAATGGTGGAGGGAGCCTCTAACCAGCCCAGTTTGGACCAATTAATGGTGGAGGGAGCCTCTAACCAGCCCAGTTTGGACCAATTAATGGTGGAGGGAGCCTCTAAACAGCCAAGTTTTGGGAAATTCATGGTGGAGGGAGCCTCTAACCAGCCCAGTTTGGACCAATTCATGGTGGAGGGAGCCTCTAAACAGCCCAGTTTGGGCAAATTCATGGTGGAGGGAGCCTCTAAAAAACCCAGTTTGGACCAATTCATGGTGGAGGGAGCCTCTAATTAGCCCAGTTTGGACCAATTAATTGTGGAGGGAGCCTCTAACCAGCCCAGTTTGGACCAATTAATGGTGGAGGGAGCCTCTAAAAAACCCAGTTTGGACCAATTCATGGTGGAGGGAGCCTCTAATTAGCCCAGTTTGGACCAATTAATTGTGGAGGGAGCCTCTAACCAGCCCAGTTTGGACCAATTAATGGTGGAGGGAGCCTCTAACCACCCCAGTTTGGACCAATTCATGGTGGAGGGAGCCTCTAACCACCCCAGTTTGGACCAATTCATGGTGGAGGGAGCCTCTAAACAGCCCAGTTTGGGCAAATTCATGGTGGAGGGAGCCTCTAACCAGCCCAGTTTGGACCAATTAATGGTGGAGGGAGCCTCTAAACAGCCAAGTTTTGGGAAATTCATGGTGGAGGGAGCCTCTAACCAGCCCAGTTTGGGCCAATTCATGGTGGAGGGAGCCTCTAAACAGCCCAGTTTGGGCAAATTCATGGTGGAGGGAGCCTCTAAACAGCCCAGTTTGGGCAAATTCATGGTGGAGGGAGCCTCTAACCAGCCCAGTTTGGACCAATTAATGGTGGAGGGAGCCTCTAAACAGCGAAGTTTTGGGAAATTCATGGTGGAGGGAGCCTCTAAAAAACCCAGTTTGGACCAATTCATGGTGGAGGGAGCCTCTAATTAGCCCAGTTTGGACCAATTAATTGTGGAGGGAGCCTCTAACCAGCCCAGTTTGGACCAATTAATGGTGGAGGGAGCCTCTAACCACCCCAGTTTGGGCAAATTCATGGTGGAGGGAGCCTCTAACCAGCCCAGTTTGGACCAATTAATGGTGGAGGGAGCCTCTAAACAGCCAAGTTTTGGGAAATTCATGGTGGAGGGAGCCTCTAACCAGCCCAGTTTGGACCAATTCATGGTGGAGGGAGCCTCTAAACAGCCCAGTTTGGGCAAATTCATGGTGGAGGGAGCCTCTAAACAGCCCAGTTTGGGCAAATTCATGGTGGAGGGAGCCTCTAACCAGCCCAGTTTGGACCAATTAATGGTGGAGGGAGCCTCTAAACAGCCAAGTTTTGGGAAATTCATGGTGGAGGGAGCCTCTAACCAGCCCAGTTTGGACCAATTCATGGTGGAGGGAGCCTCTAAAAACCCCAGTTTGGACCAATTCATGGTGGAGGGAGCCTCTAAACAGCCCAGTTTGGGCAAATTCATGGTGGAGGGAGCCTCTAACCAGCAGAGTTGGTGGAAATCAGGGTGGAGGGAGCCTCTAACCAGCAGAGTTGGGGGAAATCAGGGTGGAGGGAGCCTAGTATTAGCAGAATTGTGCAACGCTTATGGTGGATGAGTATGAGGATGCGGAGGAATTGGAGAGGTTGAGTACAGACATGGAGTTTCATGTTGGGGTGCTTTACACAGGTGGGCACAAAAATGACGGCTCTACCCAGTGGTGGTTCATTTTTATCAAAGTGAGCCGGTCGGCACTCTCAGCTGACAGACGGGTGCGCTTGTCAGTGATGATGCCACCGGCTGCACTGAACACCCTCTCAGATAGGACGCTGGCGGCAGGACAGGACAGCACCTCCAAGGCATATAGGGCAAGTTCAAGCCACAGGTCCAACTTCGACACCCAATACGTGTAGGGCGCAGAGGGGTCGGAGAGGACAGGGCTGTGGTCGGAAAGGTATTCCCGCAACATGCGCCTATACTTCTCACGCCTGGTGACACTAGGACCCTCCGTGGCGGCACTTTGGCGAGGGGGTGCCATCAAGGTGTCCCAGACCTTAGACAGTGTGCCCCTCGTTTGTGTGGACCGGTGAGAACTTGGTTGCCTACTGGAGGAACTGCCCTCCCTGCCGCCAACGTCACATGCTGGAAACATCTCCATCATATTCTGCACCAATTGCCTGTGGCAAGCATTGATGCGATTGGCCCTCCCCTCTACCGGAATAAAAGACGAGATGTTGTTTTTATACCGGGGGTCAAGGATAGCAAAGATCCAGTACTGGTTGTCCTCCATGATTTTGACAATACGCTTGTCGGTTGTAAAGCACCCCAACATGAACTCAGCCATGTCTGCCACAGTGTTAGTTGGCATGACTCCTCTGGCCCCACCGGAAAGTTCAATCTCCATTTCCTCCTCATCCTCCATGTCTACCCATCCGCGCTGCAACAATGGGACGATTCGAAGTTGCCCGGAAGCCTCCTGTATCACCATCACATCATCGGACAACTCTTCTTCCTCCTCCTCCTCCTCCTCCTCCTCCTCCTCCATTAAACGCAGTGAAGCGGACAGATGTGTGGACCTACTCTCCAGCTGTGATGGATCGGATGCTATCCCTAACTCCTCTGTGTGATCTGAGTTATCCCTGATGTCAATCAGGGATTCTCTCAGAACACACAAGAGCGGGATTGTAAGGCTCACCATCGCATCCTCAGAGCTCACCCTCCTTGTGGACTCCTCAAAGACCCGTAGGATGTCACAAAGGTCTCTCATCCATGGCCACTCATGGATGTGAAACTGAGGCAGCTGACTTTGTGGCACCCTAGGGTTTTGTAGCTGGTATTCCATCAAAGGTCTCTGCTGCTCAACCACTCTATTCAACATCTGAAACGTTGAGTTCCAGCGTGTGGGGACGTCGCACAAAAGCCGGTGTTGTGGCACATGCAGGCGTTGCTGGAGAGATTTTAAGCTAGCAGCGGCTACTGTCGACTTGCGAAAGTGGGCGCACATGCGCCGCACTTTCACCAGTAGCTCTGGAACATTGGGGTAGCTCTTTAGGAAACGTTGCACCACTAGGTTGAAGACGTGGGCCAGGCATGGAACATGTTGGAGTCCGGCAAGCTCCAGAGCTGCTACCAGGTTCCGGCCGTTATCACAAACGACCATGCCTGGGCCCAGGTGCAGCGGCTCAAACCATATTGCCGTCTCATCGAGGAGGGCATCCCTCACCTCGGAGGCAGTGTGCTGTCTGTCCCCCAAGCTGATCAGCTTCAGCACAGCCTGCTGACGTCTACCAACGCCAGTGCTGCAACGTTTCCAACTCGTAGCTGGGGTCAATCTAACAGCGGAGGAGGAGGCGGTGGCGGAGGAGGAGGCGGTGGCGGAGGAGGAGGCGGTAGAGGAGGAGGAGGAGGGGGGTGTTCTTCTCGTGTCCCTGCCAGGAATGTTAGGCGGGGAGACGAGGTACACCGGGCCAGTTTGGGAAGCAGTCCCAGCCTCAACTACATTCACCCAGTGTGCCGTCAGTGAAATGTAGCGTCCCTGTCCGCATGCACTTGTCCACGCGTCGGTGGTCAAGTGGACCTTTGTGCAAAGCGCGGAACTAAGGGCCCGCCTGATGTTGAGTGACACGTGCTGGTGCAAGGCGGGGACGGCACACCGGGAGAAGTAGTGACGGCTAGGGACGGCATAGCGAGGTGCCGCAGTTGCCATCAGGTCCAGGAAGGCGGGAGTTTCAACAAGCCGGAACGCCAACATCTCCTGGGCCAGCAGTTTAGCGATGTTGGCGTTCAAGGCTTGCGCGTGTGGGTGGTTAGCAGTGTATTTCTGCCGCCGCTCCAATGTCTGAGAGATGGTGGGTTGTTGTAAAGAAACGCCTGATGGTGCCTTTGATGGTGCAGGAGAAGGAGATAAGACAGGACCAGGGGAGGATGAGGTAGAAGTCAACAAAGTGGCGGAGGCAGATGAAGTGGTGTCCTGGCTCGTCCTCTGGAGTGCATCGCCAGCACAGTCAGCAGTGGCAGTGGCAGAGGCAGAGGCAGAGGCAGTGGCAGTGGCGTGAACGGCAGGCGGCCTTTGTCCTGCCGTTGCTGCCTGCCACTGATTCCAGTGCTTGGATTCCAAATGACGGCGCATTGAAGTGGTGGACAGGTTGCTCTTCTCAGAGCCCCTAATCAATTTCGAGAGGCAAATTGTGCAGACAACACTATATCTGTCCTCGGCGCATTCCTTGAAAAAACTCCACACCTTCGAGAAACGTGCCCTCGAGGTGGGAGTTTTTCGGGGCTGGGTACGAACTGGAACATCTTGGGAGATTCCGGGTGTGGCCTGGCTTCGCCTAAGCTGCTGACCTCTGCCTCTGCCTCTAGCTACCCTTTTTGGTGCTGCACCTGCCTCAACATCCACACTACTTTCCCCGCTTGACATCCCCCCTGTCCAGGTCGGGTCAGTGTCCTCATCATCCACCACTTCCTCTTCCAACTCCTGTCTCATCTCCTCCTCCCGCACAATGCGCCGGTCAACTGGATGCCCTGACGGCAACTGCGTCACATCATCGTCGATGAGGGTGGGTTGCTGGTCATCCACCACCAAATCGAACGGAGATGGAGGAGACTCTAGTGTTTGAGCATCTGGATACAGATGCTCCTCTGTTAGGTTCGTGGAATCGTGACGTGGAGAGGCAGGTTGAGGGACAATGAAAGGAGCGGAGAACAGCTCTGGGGAGCAGGGACAGTTTGGGTTATTGTTCTGTAAAGCTTCGGAATTTTGGGAGGAAGGAAGACAAGACTGTTGGGTAATAGGAGGAGAGGAGGCAGAGTCTGACTGGCTGCTGGACAATGTGCTGTAAGCGTTCTCTGACAGCCATTGCAAGACCTGTTCCTGGTTCTCGGGCCTACTAAGGTTTGTACCCTGCAGTTTAGTTAATGTGGCAAGCAACCCTGGCACTGTGGAGTGGCGCAATGCTTGCTGCCCCACAGGAGTAGGCACGGGACGCCCTGTGGCTTCACTGCTACCTTGCTCCCCAGAACCATTCCCCCGACCTCGCCCACGGCCTCGTCCACGTCCCTTTCCGGGAGCCTTGCGCATTTTGAATTCCTAGTTAGAAATTGGCACTGTATACCAGTAGTAAAAATTGTGGGTGCACGTAACCCCAATATATTCTTTGAATTACCAGTCAGAAACTGGCACTATATGGCAGTAGCAAGAAATGAGGGTATTTGTATTCCCAATATACTCTTTGAATTCCCAGTCAGACAATGGCACTGTATACCAGTAGTAAAAATTGTGGGTGCACGTAACCCCAATATATTCTTTGAATTCCCAGTCAGAAACTGGCACTATATGGCAGTAGCAAGAAATGAGGGTATTTATAACCCCAATATATTCTTTGAATTCCCAGTCAGACAATGGCACTGTATACCAGTAGTAAAAATTGTGGGTGCACGTAACCCCAATATATTCTTTGAATTACCAGTCAGAAACTGGCACTATATGGCAGTAGCAAGAAATGAGGGTATTTATAACCCCAATATATTCTTTGAATTCCCAGTCAGACAATGGCACTGTATACCAGTAGTAAAAATTGTGGGTGCACGTAACCCCAATATATTCTTTGAATTACCAGTCAGAAACTGGCACTATATGGCAGTAGCAAGAAATGAGGGTATTTATAACCCCAATATATTCTTTGAATTCCCAGTCAGACAATGGCACTGTATACCAGTAGTAAAAATTGTGGGTGCACGTAACCCCAATATATTCTTTGAATTCCCAGTCAGAAACTGGCACTATATGGCAGTAGCAAGAAATGAGGGTATTTGTATTCCCAATATACTCTTTGAATTCCCAGTCAGACAATGGCACTGTATACCAGTAGTAAAAATTGTGGGTGCACGTAACCCCAATATATTCTTTGAATTCCCAGTCAGAAACTGGCACTATATGGCAGTAGCAAGAAATGAGGGTATTTATAACCCCAATATATTCTTTGAATTCCCAGTCAGACAATGGCACTGTATACCAGTAGTAAAAATTGTGGGTGCACGTAACCCCAATATATTCTTTGAATTACCAGTCAGAAACTGGCACTATATGGCAGTAGCAAGAAATGAGGGTATTTATAACCCCAATATATTCTTTGAATTCCCAGTCAGACAATGGCACTGTATACCAGTAGTAAAAATTGTGGGTGCACGTAACCCCAATATATTCTTTGAATTACCAGTCAGAAACTGGCACTATATGGCAGTAGCAAGAAATGAGGGTATTTATAACCCCAATATATTCTTTGAATTCCCAGTCAGACAATGGCACTGTATACCAGTAGTAAAAATTGTGGGTGCACGTAACCCCAATATATTCTTTGAATTACCAGTCAGAAACTGGCACTATATGGCAGTAGCAAGAAATGAGGGTATTTATAACCCCAATATATTCTTTGAATTCCCAGTCAGACAATGGCACTGTATACCAGTAGTAAAAATTGTGGGTGCACGTAACCCCAATATATTCTTTGAATTCCCAGTCAGAAACTGGCACTATATGGCAGTAGCAAGAAATGAGGGTATTTGTATTCCCAATATACTCTTTGAATTCCCAGTCAGACAATGGCACTGTATACCAGTAGTAAAAATTGTGGGTGCACGTAACCCCAATATATTCTTTGAATTACCAGTCAGAAACTGGCACTATATGGCAGTAGCAAGAAATGAGGGTATTTATAACCCCAATATATTCTTTGAATTCCCAGTCAGACAATGGCACTGTATACCAGTAGTAAAAATTGTGGGTGCACGTAACCCCAATATATTCTTTGAATTCCCAGTCAGAAACTGGCACTATATGGCAGTAGCAAGAAATGAGGGTATTTGTATTCCCAATATACTCTTTGAATTCCCAGTCAGACAATGGCACTGTATACCAGTAGTAAAAATTGTGGGTGCACGTAACCCCAATATATTCTTTGAATTACCAGTCAGAAACTGGCACTATATGGCAGTAGCAAGAAATGAGGGTATTTATAACCCCAATATATTCTTTGAATTCCCAGTCAGACAATGGCACTGTATACCAGTAGTAAAAATTGTGGGTGCACGTAACCCCAATATATTCTTTGAATTCCCAGTCAGACAATGGCACTGTATGGCAGTAGCAAGAAATGAGGGTATTTGTATTCCCAATATATTCTTTGAATTCCCAGTCAGACAATGGCACTGTATACCAGTAGTAAAAATTGTGGGTGCACGTAACCCCAATATATTCTTTGAATTCCCAGTCAGACACTGGCACTATATGGCAGTAGCAAGAAATGAGGGTATTTGTATTCCCAATATATTCTTTGAATTCCCAGTCAGACAATGGCACTGTATACCAGTAGTAAAAATTGTGGGTGCACGTAACCCCAATATATTCTTTGAATTACCAGTCAGAAACTGGCACTATATGGCAGTAGCAAGAAATGAGGGTATTTGTATTCCCAATATATTCTTTGAATTCCCAGTCAGACAATGGCACTGTATACCAGTAGTAAAAATTGTGGGTGTATATAGCCCCAATTCTATTGCTAGGGGACTTGCAGGGTATTTCTGGGGTGAAGGTGGGGGGGCACACCGTTGGAACGGGTATCGGGGTATATATCGGGTATACGGGAATACACTGACAGTGTATTCCATTCAGGATCCTGGGAAAGCTGGGTTGCGGCGATTGAGCCCGTCAGTGCCACGTTACACTGACAAGCTTCTCCCTGGAATTTAGCTCTTACAAGAGCTGTTGGTTGTCTTCTCCTTCCTATCCTAGCCTGTCCCTGCCTACCCAGAATCTAAGCCCTAGCTAGCTGGACGGAAACCTCCGTCCTCGGTGAATTGCAAGCTCAGAATGACGCGAAGCTGGGCGTCGCTGTTCTTTTAAATTAGAGGTCACATGTTTTCGGCAGCCAATGGGTTTTGCCTACTTTTTTCAACGTCACCGGTGTCGTAGTTCCTGTCCCACCTACCCAGCGCTGTTATTGGAGCAAAAAAGGCGCCAGGGAAGGTGGGAGGGGAATCGAGTAATGGCGCACTTTACCACGCGGTGTTCGATTCGATTCGAACATGCCGAACAGCCTAATATCCGATCGAACATGAGTTCGATAGAACACTGTTCGCTCATCTCTACTCTTTAATACATTATTGAGAATTGAGCTGGTAGAAAAGAGATTTGCAAAAATAGTTTGATTTAGTGCAGAGAAGCCAATCACCAAATCAGCAAGGCCCCACTGTAATAGATAATCAAATGCCCATGGGACATGACAGCAGGGGGCTCATGGAATGTTCTCCTCAGACAATTAAGGAACATATGCCGAAACCATGGGGATTATTATTCAGATACTCGATTGTAACTCAATCCTCAGCAAACAGCCATATTTTACACATCTGACACCAAATAAGATATATTCACTCAAATCTTCTCTTCTTTTTTGCAAATTTATCATTTGACAAAATCTCAGGGCTTTGTGGTTAGTATTCCGAGGCTTCTGTAACCTGTCATAGAAAATGCAAAGCCTCTATGGTGCGGAAGAAGAATGAGGTGATCTGACGGAAGGAGGAGAAGTTTAAGAATACGGATAAGAAAAAAAGTTGTGTAAATATATTCTACCTAAATATACTGTAGCTATATGATCTATAACAGGGATAGCGAACGTACGGCTCTCCAGCTGTTACAAAACTACAAAACCCAGCATGCATACTTGTTCTACTGTCTTTGGAACTCCCATGGAAGTGAATGGAGCATGTTGGGAGTTGTAGTTTCACAGCAGCTGGAGAGCCGAAGGTTCCCTACCCCTGATCTATAATATGAGGGGGGGGGGGGGTGTCTGTAGATTCAGGGAATATAAGTATGACCGAGAATGAGTACAAATATCAGAGGGACTCATAAAAAAATCTTAGAGGTCGTTCACACTACCATTATCACAGAACGTTGGTGTCGTGATTAGGTTAGGATTAGAACAACGGACTTTCACAAGGGTAGAGTGACATACACAGATAGAGACCCCTCCATCTATGTCCATTGGGGTTGAGCCGATCTTGAAATTTCAGGATCGTTTTTAAAATCCGATTTTCGATCATTTTCCAGCCAATCCCGTTCGTGAAATTTGCTCGATCGCCGATCGGGATCCAATCTTTCCCGATCCCGATCGCTCAACCCTGTTCATGATATAAACATCAATAGGGTTGAGCCAATCTTGAGATAACCTCCGACCTCGATCCCGCCAGAAAAGATCGGGATCAGAATTCCGAACGCGATCGTGAAAGTTACTCGATCGCCGATCGGAATCCGATCTTTTCCGATCCCGATTGCTCAACCCTAATGTCCATGCTTATGGACTCTAATGTAAAAAACATGACCGACACGTCTGTCTTCTGTCATGTTTGTTTACTCTTTTAGTGGAAGGACTTTTTCTTCCTCCAGAAAAATAAAAAACTTAGTGGAGAAAGATTTCGTCAGATGGTTTTCTTTTACATGAGGGTGAACATAGACAGACACCAGACAGAAAAAATGGCAGACCCAGAGAATAGGGAGTAAAAGGCAGAGGAGGTGAGTAAAATAACTGTTACTCACCTCTCCTGTGCTCTGGTGCAGATATTTAGGCCTCCTGAATGACATCAGAGATGTGGGTCTTGCTGATGAGATGAAACATAATGGCACTGGTGTGACCCATGTGACCTCTGGGGCCTAATCGCTGGCTTCAGTGGTCTCTGATATCATTCAGGAGTCCTGAAGACCCGCACTGGAGCCCAGGAGAAGTGAGTAACACAGTGACTAGTTATGTTTAATCACCTCCTGATCTTAGTCTGGGGGCTGTAGAGAGCATAATAATAGTTGGTGGGTGGCAAATCCCAACCCCAAAATTTTTGGAAAAATCATAAAGAAAACAGTAGGGACCATTATGAGACATTAAGCTGTGTGGAGGGGCTACAGTGGGACATTATACTGTGAGGAGATGCCCATGTGGAACATTATACTGTATGGAGGCCTCTATGGGACATTATACTGTGTGAAGGGACAAGTGTGGGACATTATATTATGTGGATGGCTGCTTTGGGGCATTATACTGAGTGGGGTATCTGGTGGCATCCTAAAGTCACTAGCAATTACTATATGGGGGACAATAAAGGGACAGTCTACTGCATGGGGAGGGTCAGTGAAGAGGGTATATACTATGTGAATACCAGTAAATGAGGCAGAAAACTGTATGGGGGAAATCAGGAGGCGATATACAGTCTGGAGGAAAGGGGCTTTATAGTGTGATGGGCCAGAAAAGGGGACATTATATCATGTGGTGGCCAGAAAAGGGACCAATTTACCAAATGGGGGCCAATAAAGGGGGCATTATACCATTTAGGGGACAGTTGATGGGATGTTGTACCCTGGTAAAGGGGAAGTTATACCGTATGCGGGCCAGCAATGTGGTTATACCATGTGGGGTCCAGGAAAGAGGCACTATACTATTTGGTTGTGGGAGGACCCCTTAAGGTCAATAATATCAGATCAGTGTGTGTGTGTGTGTGTGTGGGGGGGGGGGTTTATTACCTGGGAACCCCACTGATCATCTGTTTGAATTATTAACATAAATGAGACGCTTCTGTCTCGCATACATTTGTCACGCCTTTTTGTAGCTCAGTGTTACGGTTCTGTATATATTTTTTTTTGAACAACAGAACCTCTGGGTTGCAAGACACTGCAGCAAGGTCCACAGGCCCATATGGGTGGCTGTATGTCTGAACTAAATGTGAGCAGGGTGCAACACACACTGGCCGAGGTGCGGCGCAGTACTCAATGTGGAAAACTGCAGTGACAGTGGTGTGGTGCGATACTCAATGTGAACAGGGTGCAACTAAACCCTGCCAGTTAAGCTCACTGGCCAGGTACACCAATACTGCTGAAAACAAACATGGCTGCCAAGGGTTAAACACTCACCCCAGGTCAGCAAACAAACTTACCCCTGCACAGCTAGGGGTGCTCCTGCACAAAGCTAGGAGTTACCAAGGGAGTTTGCATGCTCCTGCATACAGCTAGGAGTCATCAAACACACATGCCCCTGCAACAGGTAGGGGTGCTCGTGCACACAGCTACGAATGCTTCTGCAACAGCTAGTTTGCAATGAGGTTTGACAGTCTAAATAAGGCTATCTCAGAGACCAAACCTGCTGCAACTCCATAAGCTGAAACAGTTTCTACTGCTCCTAGCCCTGGTGAAGAGGTGACAGTTCAGGGTTTACAGGTCCTACCTAACAGCACCCAGATAGAAGCAGAAAAACCCCACACAGAGGCCTAGTCTGGCAACCTGCCTGAATACTGGAGCCTATCCCTGAGACTACTGTCATTAAACAAGCTTCCGTGGACTTTGGGAAATCAAATCAAAGTGTGAGCCCCGCGCGGGCGTCGGCTCACACTATTTAAATGGAAGTCCCCGCCCAATAGGGGCGGTGGTCATGACCTCACTGCTCATGCTCAATAGGGAGAAAAGGCACTTAGCTTGTGATCGGCTCCAAAAGTCTGAGCATGCTCAGTGGGGCGAAAGCTGGACCTGCAGGTGGCGCTGTGCGCTGGGAGAGCAACCTGTGGGACCCAATCCTAACACTCAGTCCCATTTAAAGTGTATGGCCAATTATAATATATAATAGAATTTTATAAATGAATAATACAAGTGAATGAAATAAACTCTAGAGTATATCTTATTAAAGAAACCTGTTTCCTTCTCCATTTATCAAGTTGAGTTACTTTTTACAAACACATCTATGGAGAGGACAGGGGAGAGGAGGAGAGTACAGGAAAATACACTCTTCTACTCTGTAAGTGAGTGAACTCTTATGATACTGCTAACTTTCAGGATAATAACTACACAGATAGCAATAAATCAATGAGCAACCTCCTCCCCTCTCCCCTCTCCATAGACTTCTATGTATGTATGCATCTACATAAATAAACAGTGTAGGTGTAGTGGAGAAAAACCTATTGATAATAATTTCTATTTTGCCAATTTTTTCCTTTCCTACTATCAATTTCCAGCATCAACATTTCTCTCCTTTGATTAGGAGTGCGAAGACATTCCCTACAATTCCACGCCACATCCACGACGGCCGGTAACCTTGAGTCGAGCGCCTTTGCCTTTGAGTCATGTTATTTGCTTTGAAAGGAAACAGCCAGAGATAGGGAAGAAAATACTCCGGGATCACAAAGAGATGTTTTTAGCTCGGTAAGAATCCGCCTTATCTGATGATTGTTTCTCGGCCATTTAAGCCCCGTCTTGCTTCGTGCCTTCTGGACACGCAAGATGTAGGACAAGGCTGGGTGTTTAGAAGCCATTGAGGATGCGATCTGCATAAACAGGCAAGGTGTGCAGAAAAAAAAAACGTATTTTAAAAGAATGTGAGCGGACTGGTTAAATAGGCATTAATAGGACCCTTTGAGGGAGACTCTTTGGGCAATTAGTACAACCTGCTGACCTGCAAATAGCCTCAGTGCATAGATGTCCATTGTGGCTCCATTTCCCATTATCAGAAGATTTTTGAAGCAAATATTTTTTTGCTGATACATCTGTTGTTTTACTCCAGGCACCTTGCAGACATCGGCTGTCATCTTTCAACTTTTCAACGCCAAAAAAAAAAAAAAAAAAAAAGGAATAGCAACTTTTCCTGCATATTAAGAGGAAGGAGCTGAAGTAAGAAGAACAAATAATGAAAAAGGAAACAAATGCGGAAATTGTTTTCTATGTCGTAAAAAAAAATATTCATAAACACAGCAAAGATGCACCTATGGACCCTATATAGTGGATACCCATAGGGGTGCCATAGGGGTCGTATTCTCTGCAATAGCCCTGTGTGCAATGGAATATGGCAGAACGCACAGAAAAAAAATCTCTTTCGGTATAAAAAATTTGAGGGATTTTACAGTTACAGTATGGACCCATGAAACAGAGATTGGGAATGCAGCCATGTACGTCAAGTCTAAGACTGGCCATAAACATTATATAGGGGCTGATCTGCATTCAATCTTGGTTCTGAATTATATTTGCTGTCTAAAGTGCTCTAAGCTACAGTTGGCCATGTACATTCAGTAGTTGAGTTCTTGTTGGGGTCTCTCCCAGTTCCCCCATGCTTGTTTTCTATGGGGAGTGGAGGAAACCCTGCTGACTACCCCAAAAAGGATTGGTCATGGTGAAAACGATGCTTTCCTGCAAACTATTCCTCAGTTGACCCATCCATGGTCCTCCTGGTTTCTTGTTCGATGACAACCTGAACTTGCTTCTGATATCACCTTATCAGTTAATTTAGAGAGACCTCTACCTTGTCTCCATTGTCTACAGATTAAGGCACATCTTTATCTTTGCTCGGGTCAGGTTCCTGTGCACTGCGAGTCTGATCCTGACTCCCGTTTGATCTTGACCTTGGTTTTGGTCTTGGTTATTTCTCTTGTTTAACCCCCTTTGGATTATTTGCTGGACTGTTGTTCTATTCCTGGCTCTGGTCCTTGGCTCCATTCCTATCTAGGCTCCTCTCTCAACCTCCGATCACTCATTTGGTTCACTTTTCTGGTAACAGACCTCGGCTCCGTTCCTGACAATGCTGTTGCCTCATCGGCAATGTGGGGACCACAATCTCGAATCGAACCACGGATCAACGGATGGGCAGACTGCTGCAACAGCGGTCACCATATTATAAGGGTATCTGACGAAGGACATGAACAAAGAATGGGCAGACCCCTACAACAGTGGTCACCTACTATACTATATCCATCAGAGAACCTGAACAAGGGATGGGCATAAGGAAAAAAGACTTACAAATAGACTATCATGCTAATACATTCATATATAATGTTTGCATTCCTGACTATTAGAGATGAGCGAACAGTAAAATGTTCGAGATTCGATATTCGTTTCGAGTAGCCCCTCAATATTCGACTACTCAAATCGAATATCGAACCCTATTATAGTCTATAGGGGGAAAATGCTCGTTTCAGGGGTAGGCAACATTCGATCAAATTATACTTACCAAGTCCACGAGTGAGGGTCGGGCTGGATCCTCCGAAAAGTCTTCTCCGTGCAACGTCCCCACGGCATCTTCCGGCTCTGAATTCACTCTGCCAGGCATCGGGCCTGGGCAGAGCTGACTGCGCATGTCCACACTACAAGAAAATGGCCGCTTACAGTCAAAGCGGCCATTTTCTTGTAGCGCGGGCATGCGTGGTCGGCTCTGCCCAGGCCCGATGCCTGGCAGACTGAATTCAGAGCCAGAAGACGCCACGGGGAAGCTGCACGGAGAAGACTTCTAAAGGTAGGAGAAGAACCAGCGTTGATTGGCCGACTGTATAGCATTCGGCCAATCAATGCTGGTTCTGCATCAAACTTTTCCATTCCAATAGCGAGTGGTACTCGATCGAGTACGAGTATTTCGAATACCGTAGTATTCGATTGAATACCTACTCGATCGAATACTACTCGCTCATCTCTACTGACTATGGTTGTGGAGACGTCCCATTTAATAGGGAAGGGAACGCAACACCCAATACTTTCCCCAATGGCTTCCACCATCTTTGAAGAACTTGGACCTTCTCCAGTTCCTTCAGCTGTCTTCTCTACCAAGGCCAACCCTACAAGTCCTAATGACATCTCCAATTTAACATGTATCGCATTAAGAAAGCTTTACATTACCATTCCGTACATGACACATCCTATCAATATATTACTTTACGACATTTTTTTCTTTGACTTTTTTTTTTTTGCCAAACACAGAAAGCTAATAGCTGTCAAAATAACCATTAAAGGCTAGTGTATAATTTGTAGAAGTCAAGTTCTACATTTTCCAGGTATAATGGATGCTTTGCAGAGCAATTATTTTAGAAAGACAACTTCATCTTCGCTGACTTGTGCCAGGAGAACTGTTTAAAAGCCGGCAAATGCATAATTCAGCTCGGAGAAGATGTCACATCAGAGGATACCGCTTTAAATTATAAAAACGTAACATCACTCGTTTCCTATAATTATAATGGAAATGTAGTTCCCTGTCATGCTATTATGGCAAGTCCATCTCATGGGGAGCAATTTTGCGTTTTACAATATTTTGACAGGTACTTTATATTACTTGCAGATATAATATTTTATACCTGCATATTTTTTACATGCAAAATCGTCGGCGGGGCCTTGGCGCCATTGTGAGCGCGCGGCATAAAACTATGACATGTTATTGGAAACAGTTAATGCGCTCCATAAAAGTATTCTGTGGCTCATGTTGTAATTTAAGATCCAAATACGACTTATAATAGAGATAGACAGGAAATAGGCGGTAATGTATTCTGCAGATTAGCACTCCGCAGGCCGCCCAGGATCCTCTGTACTTTCACATTTCACATCTCTTGGTATTTGCCGTCCGTTCTGTTCTATTAGAATGCACAACCTTGCTATTTTGTAACAAGTCATAATTATGAGAATCTGTAAGGGATTGGGTTAAGGTACATTTCAGAGCTACGAGTCGCGATGTAGGATGAATATTGAGTGATGCATCCTCCAGTGGAACAACACAGAAACATGACCACAAGGAACAATTTGGTTATTGTTTTGAAAATTCTTAAGAAATTCTCTCTGTTGCTAAACTATAACAAAAATGGGAAATAAATTTGCTTTCTTTGTCGTACATAATAGTTGTACATTGTTATTTTTTTTCTAAAGTGGCGCCACCTTAAGGCATAGGCAATGTCTGGTATTGCAGGTTAGTCCATTGAATTAAATTTACCTTGTAAATAATCCTGATTAAAATATTCTACTATTTTAGCGTATAGAGATTATTTACAGAGACAGACTACAAACAAATCTTGTGTGTCGTCTGATCCTACAGCCATGGGTTCTGTCCAGATAAAGTGCAGACATGCCAAGTCCTCTAGAGTGTACAATACAAAACAATACAATACAAAGAAACTTTATTGGCATGTCCAAATAGGTATTTCGCATTGCTAAAGCAAGTAGAGTGGGGGGTGGCTGAGGGGATGGGGTGGGCGTAGAGTGGATGGATGGGTATGTAGTTTGGGGTACTATAGTTCTTGGGGTCTCATCGTTCACCTTGTTTGGTGGCAGGTGGACAATGGACACGTGGGTGGATGGGTGAATGGTTGGATATTTTGAGGTATAATAATCCTTGGGATCTCATCTTCCACTCAGTTGGTGGCAGGTGGACACATATTGGGCAGCGATCTCCACATTGGACTCTTCTTCTCCTAGTAGGATGTAGAGTTTCCTCTTCTCCTCTGCAGATGTAAAATCTGGGATGTGGGCAGAGAGTCTCTTCGTAGAGGTGTTGTGGTCTCCAAGATCTTATTGTCTTTGAGCTTCCAGTTCTTAAGCACCCTGTGGGGGTCAGGATGATTGATTGATTGATTGACTGATTCCAGAAGGACTCATGGTCTATGGCATGTGTGAAGATCTTCTACTTCATAGTATCCAGTTCTAAAGCAATGGGAATGATGCGTTAAGTTGTTGTTTCCAAACAGAATTGTCATACCGTATATGAAATACTTTACCCAGGCAAAAGCACCTTAGTTCACATGACATTGTGAGCAGAAATAGTCCACAATGTTTAACCTTTTTCTACAATCTACTTTATCAATGAGTCTGGCTGAGGGTCCTTGATATTTTAGGCAATGACTGTATTAAAGTCAGGTATTCTAGGTTTGTATAAAGTGATGGGAAGTAGAACAGATTGCTAAAATGCACTGGTCAGTTTAGAGTTATCTAAAGGTAAAAGTCACAGATGTCCAAGGAAAATTCTCTTTATGAATATCAAAAGGTTGAGTGAAGGCCAGCTGCAGGATCATCTTGAACTGTAGGATTTTCTCAACAAGGACGCCTTCTAATCATCCGGTGTCTAGGAAACAGGGTTTATTTTTCTGATGATATTCCATTAATTAGTAAAATACTAGTAATCTTATCTTGATTGTGTGGATCGGCCCCAATCACGGAGCAGAATCTGAGGATATATATTTATTTATTAAAGTGCCTCTTTTGAAGAGTACTGTAATTCTGGAGGAGACGGGACTTAAATCTAAAACAAATACATCCTCTTATAACAAGATTAACATGAAAGTGACGGCTGATTGCAGATTATTCCCCAATAACTCAGATGTTGAGTGCTCCACTTGCATCTACGTTACATTGTAAATATGGCCATCATGAATGTAATGCAAGAGCCCAGGAAAAGCAGCAGTGAAACGCGCTATAGTTATACTGATACTGGAGAAGGTGAAGACCTGTCATTCTCGGAATCAATGTAGTTAAAGGGGTTGTCTCAAGAATACAACCCCTGGCTATATACCCTGATAAGATATATGGACATCATAGAATTGAGGTCCAGGCCAAGTTCATGATCCAGCACAAAGAAGCGTTGAGTACAGCATGCACAGTTCTCCTTCAGAAAGATTTGGGATATTCTTGTATTATATAATCTGAATGGATGTTATGTAATATAAGATGTCTCCTCTGCAATAGACGTTGTAGGGGAATTTCCTAGACAGTCATGACTTTCCTTGGCAAGAGCAGATGTTTGACAGGGGTGCTGGGTGAAGTACCCGAGTGATCATCAGATTACACCAGGGGACACATTCTGGGACTGAAAGAAAAAGGAGAGAATGCAAATAAAGAGAAAAGTATGGGGGGAAAAGATGGATAAAGTAAAGATGTAAGGAAAGAGAGGGAGGGTAGCATGGAAGGAAGAAGAAGTGAGGGAACAGGAGGATAAAAGAGAGGGAGGGTAGCATGGAAGGAAGAAGAAGTGAGGGAACAGGAGGGAAAAGAGAGGGAGGGTAGCATGGAAGGAAGAAGAAGTGAGGGAACAGGAGGGAAAAGAGAGGGAGGGTAGCATGGAAGGAAGAAGAAGTGAGGGAACAGGAGGGAAAAGAAAGGGAGGGTAGCATGGAAGGAAGAAGAAGTGAGGGAACAGGAGGAGAAAAGAGAGGGAGGGTAGCATGGAAGGAAGAAGAAGTGAGGGAACAGGAGGAGAAAAGAGAGGGAGGGTAGCATGGAAGGAAGAAGAAGTGAGGGAACAGGAGGAGAAAAGAGAGGGAGGGTAGCATGGAAGGAAGAAGAAGTGAGGGAACAGGAGGGAAAAGTAGAAGAAATGAAAATGAAGAAGACATGATAGAAACGAAGACTAAACGAAGAAAGAAGAATGGAAAGGAAGTGCTGGAAAAGAAGAAAAATGGAAGAAGGTAGGATGGAAAGAAAGAGGAAGTGCTGGAAAAGAAGAGAAAAAGAAGGAGAAGAAGGGCTGAGAAGGAGAAAACGGAAGAAGAGGATGTGATGGAAAAGAAGAGAAAGGGGGAAAATAGGAAGTGATGGAAAGGAAGAGAAAAGGAAGAAGACAGGATGGAAAGGAAGAGGAAGAGATTGAAAAGAAGAGAAAAGGAAGAAGACAGGATAGAAAAGAAGAGGAAGAGATGGGAAGGAAGAGAAAAGGAAGAAGACATGGTGGAAAGGAAGAGGAAGAGATGGAAAGGAAGAGAAAAGGAAGAATTGAAAAGAAGAGAAATGGAGGAAGGTAGGATGGAAAGGGAGAGGAATTGTTCTAATGGAAGATAAGGGCAGAAGAGGAAGTGCTGGAAAGAAGAGAAAAGGAAGATGAATTGTTGTAAAGGAATAAAAAAGAAAGAAGAAGAACTGCTGAAAAGGAAAGAAAAGGAAAAGGAAGTGCTAGAAAGGAAGAAAAAGTAAGAAGAGGAAGTACTGGACAGAAGAGAAAAGGAAGAAGAGGAAGTGCTGGAAAAGAAGAGATATAGAAGAAGGTCAAATAGGAAGGAAGTGCATGAAAAGAAGAGAAATGGAGGAAGGCAGAATGGAAAGGAAGAGGAATCATTGAAAAGGAAGAGAAAGGGCAGAAGAGGAAGTGCTGGGGAAGAAGAGAAAAGGAAGAAGGATTGTTGGAAAGGAAGTGAAAAGGGAGAAGAGGAAGTGCTGGAAAGGAAAGAAAAGGAAGAAGGCAGTATGAAAGGAAGAAGAAATTCTAGAAAGAAAAGCAAAGTGAAAACAGCAGGAAGAGTACGAAGAAGTGCTGGAAAGCTAAAGAACGACAGCAGGATGAAAAGGATAAGGAAGTCATGAAACAGGGAGAGGGATGCATGTGTAAAAAGACAAGTATGAGAAGGAAACGAATACAACTGACTGGAAAGTAAAAGAAAGTAAATAAGAGAGGCCGAGCACATAACTAGCCATCATCTGCTGATATGTAACGCTAAAAAGGCAAATAACATCTAGTCAGTGATACAATCTACAAAGCAAAACCTCAACGTACAAAACCTTTATTCCAAGTATTCCAGACACAAACCCTTCACAAATGTGACCGCACTTATAACACCATCATATGAATAAGGTACACAAGACAATACACCGAGTCCTTGGTATAAAGAAGTCCTTACAATGGAGGTAGAAGATATTCTCTAGTTTATACTGAGACAATAAAACCTCCTATTCAGACAGCAGTTTATCTTCAGCGTGTGAGGCTTTTTTTTTTTTTTTTTTTTCCCTTTAACTCCGTATATAAGGAACTGAGAGAGACCTCGCTTAATTGTGTCTGCAAAGCTCGGGTGTAAAAAAGTCAATTAACTTCAGCAGAATTTCAGTTAAGCCAATAAACAATTAAACAATAAACTGTATTGCTTTTTGCAGCACAGACAATGTTAAAGATATGACATCAATTGTGCGTCTGATATAATTTTGTACATTTGCATAGAGCCAATTGTTTTGTGCGGAATCATTTCTCATCCACTTGCCCCTGGTGCACGGCGGCGATGCAATTAAATGCTTGGAAAACAGTCCATCATACAAATACATTTGCTTGCTTGACTTCCTTACATATAGCAGGCTGCATTTATGACCTCATATGTCTCTATATTACAGAGTTATATGTCAGCACAAAATAATTCTCTATAAGCATCTCCGTGCGATAGAATCTCTGGCTTTAATTGTGGCGGCTTCAGCTCTCTATCCGGGAAGCGTAATTGTCGTAACAATGCGCCTTCGCAAGTATCTAATTTACTGTTCTCCTGAAGAGGAAAGTTATGGATTTATGGAGGAAGATTAGACCAAAGTGATTCGATATGGTAATTCTTTTCAGCCAAAATCAATGCGAGGCTTTATGTGCCGCAAATTTGGAATTCTGCGCTCTGTGTCTACGTGAATGGTGCTGTCATATGGGGAGGGGGGCAAATAATAGAAATGCAATATTAAATGTGAGCAAAAATCATTGGAATATAATGTATTAGGAATAGCCTTATATATAGTATTGGCTTTACTGGTGCCCTTATCTTAAAGACTGTTACATTTATTGAAGGAATGTATCAACATTTTATTTATTTATTAAAGTCTAATTTGTTTATATTTTCTAATTCATTTTCTGTCCATGATTATGGGGACGGCCATCTTCCCTGAGCTTCCCCTCTGCTCTCTTAACAGCATTTAGTTATATGCTTTACAGCACAGTCATGGCCATAGGCAGCAATATTGGAGCCGACTCATTGAGGTCTATGGGAGAGTTTTCTAGACATGTTCTGTGCATAGAGTGGGAGGAGATAAGCTGTGACATCATCTATTGTCAGTAGTGATGTAATGATGGGTCAGTGGTTTTATCTATAGAGGTGTTATCTTCCATTGTAATGTTGCAAATAAACCCCCCCTCGGAATTGACAAGTGTCAGTGGGTTAAAAAGTAAAGGAACCAATATTAAGCTCATCAATCCCCTGTTACTCCTGTTCTGACATTACCAGGTCCTTCCTGGTCCCACCTTCCCATACGAAATACCATGAAATACCTGCTCAGTAGAGATGATTCGAATACTTGTTTCGAATACCTCGCTCCATAGGAATGCATGTTAGTGGCCGGCGCCATCGGCCGGCACTTAACCCCTTGGTGTTTGGCCACTCCCATGCATTCCTATGGGAGCGAGGTATTCGAAACTCTAGTTTCGAATACTATTCGCTCATCCCTACTGCTCAGCCAATCACTGGCCTCAATGGTAACTCCACTGGTGCTAGGTTCACGCCTGTGTTCAGGTTTCCATTATAAACGGAAACCCAATCCACTTAAAAAGCGGTTACCCACGGACCTCACAGACTACAATGGGGTTCATCGGGTTTCCACCCCCTGAAAAATGCGGAAAGAAAAGTCCTGCATATAGGGCTTTTCTCTCTGCATTTTCAAGTGGATTCAAGTGGATTTGAGGATGGAATCCCTGTACAGAATCCAGGAACCTAGCCTGAGTTAGTGAGCGGCACATCTGCATCTATAGAGAGACAGTTTCCTTTCACAACAAAGCCAGGTTATCAGGAATTACTATCCATCTTTCTTCTGAGAGATATGACACATTCAATGTGCTTCATGCTGTGCTCCTATCTCTGTCTCTCTCCTCCTCCCCCTTCCCTCTCTGTAGACTTCATTGTATACTGACACAGAGTTTGGATTAAGATCACTCTGATAAAAGTAAAGACAGGAGTAATGGTTAAGGACATAGACACAAGAGTTGAAGACTTCAGTGCAGTATATTATAAAGTTTGCCCTTTCACTATAAATTCATGAAAAAACTAAATAAAAATTGACTTACATTTAAGTGACATCCAAATATAACTAGTAGAAACAATGCCGAAGTCTCCTTTTGTAATGTCTCTATATATTGTATATGAAGCTCTGACGCCCGCACTTATTTGTCATGATTTCCGAGTCCGGAGCGGTAACAGGATTATCACGGCATTAGGTAAATTCTGGGGGATTTTCTGTTTGAAGTATCACATGGCGGATGCGCTCTGTTATGTGACCTACCTAGGAAAAATACGTTTGGAGTATTTCAGATTTTTCTCTTCAACCTTTAAAGTGTTTGTGAAATAACAAATTTCCAACCGTGGATAATTTATTCATTTTCTGATTTTGGCTTTTTATCGCTGCACAAATATTACAGGTGCGATCGAAGACTCTTATGGTTTTATGCGATGGCCGGTAGATTTCCATCACCTTGCTTCCCGAAGAGGTTGTTTACCTGGACATGACCAAACATCAATGACCTCACCAGTTTGATATTGATCGTCTGTCGTCCATGCAGTATCTAAATCCACAAATTTAGGCATCTAAACATTACTGGGAGGCACATTGTCCTAGATCAGAGGATCTGCCGTGGTCCCAGGTATCAGAGATAGGAAAACCTCATGAGATTTTTTTTTTTCTAGGAGTTTGGCCCTTCGGTTCATTTGGGCCCAGACTTGTTTGGAACAAACCAAATGTTAGCACAATTTAATATCGATGGCCAATTCTTACAATATGTGGGTGCAACACTAGGAATGAGCAAAATGATTGAAATCGAACTGGGTAGGCTCAGAGTTTTCCAAAAGTTTTGGGTTTGACATGACTATTATACTCTGGGGCTTCTATGGTGACCTCTGGGCATGTGATGTCATCCAAATCCCACAAAATAGTAGTGTTTTGTGGGTGATGGTTTGGATGGAACCGAAACTTTTGCAAAAATTGGGTTGAATTCAGTTTGACTCTTTAGATCTAATATGGCTAGCCTACTTTGAAGATACACTGTCAATGTTAAAAAGCGGATAACCCCTTTAAAAAAGTTTATTGACTCCACAAACTAATGTTGGACAAGCACATCTATGCTACTTGTATAGGTATGTCGCGGGACAGGAGGGTAAGCCAGGCAACCATAATGTTGGCTTATCTTGAAAACAAAAGGGTCGGGCATGTTGATCTCCATCCGTCCATTTCTTCTCTCTTCTGCCAGTAGGTGAGGACATTATACACAATTTTACCAATACGTGGCTTAGTTCCTATTTCACGAGGTCAGATACTCATTTAACTCTTTATTTCCTTACAATAATGTATTGTATTGAAGTTTCTCTAGCCTGTTTCTAAAGAGAGACAAATGGGATTGTCTTCAGTTGGACCATTGGTGCACTCTTGCAGTGTTGGACCGGCCCATCAGAGTACCAACGTATGCATCGGGGAGGGGGTGGGGGCAAGTTTTAACATTATAAGGTCCAGCAGAAGACACCTGAACTTAAAGGCTGCTATGGTCTATTTCCTAGGGGTTGTTGGAGAGATTATATCTGGTGGGTCCAAGGAACCTCAGTCCAACACTGCCCTCCTATATTTTGTGTTTCGATCTTGGGCCAACTGGAGCCTCCTCTGTGACTGTGATAGGCCAGTCCAACCCTGGAGCCTTGGAGCCAGTTTTGCTCAGTATGGTTCATCCTTCATGCCCTCAGGATCTTTCATTACAAAGCAAAATTAAAAATGTCAAAAACATAATTTATTGTTTACTTATTTAGACCAGCAAAATAAAAGGTAGCCAATGGAATGGACATGTTTAAAAAATACTTTTACGTCCTTTTGCACAGAGAACAATCTTTGTACTCTCTTGGATGAGTTCTGCTTCCATACAGCTGTGTCCTATCATCATGTACGTTGAGTACATTATCCAGGTGTCCATGACTTGGCCTGCATACACCTCGCTCTCCTTTCCAGGACTTCCACAGCTCTCCCTCTAGTCATGGTCTCCTTAGTGCTTAGACAAGTGCAGAACTTCCTTTCTAATCTGATGTATAGTAATTTATTACTCTCGGAGGTCCCACCATTTAGGGCCAAGGGGGTCTCTGATGTAATGTAGAACAGTCTTTGCCAGATCATGCTGTTTTTCCATTGCAGCATCAATACAATGTGTACTTTCCTGGCATAGTTAGTGTATTAACCGCAGTCTCTTATTATTTTGTTAGTGACTCTACTCATTCTTATCTGCCTGCATTTATCTTACTTACTGTTGAAGGATTTCCCTCGAAGATCTGCAACTGGAATGATTCAATATATAAAGACCAGATAGCATGCTTATTTATGGGGATCATCTCTTACACAATGAGAACAGGACCTTAAAGGGGTTTCCCGGGATTAGGATGCTGATGACCGATTCTTAGGATTGGTCATCCTTATCAGCACCCTCACTGATCAGCTTCTCGTAGAGCCCACAGCAATCGCACAATGGCTGCAGCCTCTTCACTTCTTATCACGCCATGTCATAGACGAGAAAGCGTGCAAACCGCGTTTGTTTACCAAAATGCGGTGTACCATGGATTTCGTTTTAGCAGTAGAGTTGCTCACAGTTACATTCAATTAATTTTTAGCTACCTTTACCCCTTTATTTTCTATGACATCCTAGACCTCCCAATTGCTTCGTATTTGCATCAAATCCACATACAATGCGCTCATTATTGGTAACTTTCATGCCTAAAAATATCCAATATGTAAAAATTTGATACAAAATTATAGCGACTCATTTTACTCTTGCTGGTCGTTGTGATTCACAGGACTGATAGATGTTAGTAATTGTACATGGTGAGGATTAGGCGACCAAGCGCGACCATGTTCCAATCCGAGTGATTGACTAGCCCATCACCAACTATGCATCGCTCAATCCTGCATATAATGACCCGTGTAACCTACAACAACTGTGTATATAACAGAGCTCTGAACTCATCAAAAGTAATCAATAGTCAGGGCGGCAAATAAAACTCTACTGACAACCTTCAGGATCCTTAAGCGAAACTATTGCGCTGTCACTTTATAAAGCGTAGCCCGAGCAACATGAGTTCAATAGGAAAAGTCTTCATCATCGCCACATTTATGTCACCTCAAATCTGATAGATCTGTAATATAAAAGTCATTCTAAGGAAAGCAAGGAAAGGAATTCCGTATTCTCCACTACAAGAATGAAAACCTCAAGGGAGGATCACCAGTACCAGTATATCCCCCCAGTCCTGCAGATAGATAGGTTAGTGTCACCAGACCCAGCATATCCCCCCAGTCCTGCAGATAGATAGGTTAGTGTCACCAGAACCAGCATATCACCCCAGCCCTGCAGATAGATAGGTTAGTGTCATTAGAACCAGCATATCAGCTTAGCAATGAAATGCTGGGTATAAATAACCCTAACCTACATATCTGCAGGGTTGGGGTGATATGCAGAGTTTTCTTGACGGACTCCCTTCAAGACTAGGGCTACATCCAAAATTTGGTTGTGGAGAGTGAACTTCTGGCAATGTTTCTATATATGTGGCCATCCTAATAGGCACTGGAGCAAGAGGGAAGTGGAGCCATATGAAGTTGAAGACTGAAGTTTTTGTACTCTTTATGTTTTTATGCAAGGTGACCCCAGTGGATCATGGAGGCAGATAGGAGGCCAGACGCAGGAGTACATAAGAGCCCATTGAGGGACCCCAGTTTAGAGGAGTGTACAATGGGGATCAGTCTAAGCAATATCTCAACCAACCCCCTGTGAAGAAGAGGCTTCCCATGCACTGGCCAGTTGGTTGAAGTTAGATGACAATAGGCCAATCTGTTTGCAAATTGCTCCAAGTTTGTTGTCCATCCCAAAGTTATATAAAGATGTCTGAAACTCCAACCAAGTTGCCCTTTCTGAGTCCATCACCTCCAGGTTTCAACGTCAGAATACAAGCAATTATATACATGAGATTAATATGCAACTAAACCCACCAATAACTGATCCTAGGTATCATATGTAAAATATCTGGAAACAGAAGGATTTGACTCTTCTATTTCTACATGCCTGATCTTTTTGCTTCCAGGGGACATAAAGCCACCATCGGACGTCTCTGCCTGTTCATGTGCATCGATATATCGGTAGGACTAGCGGTGCGCAGCAATCCGTCTAACATTGACTTCCAAAAACTCCTCCGTTCCCAGCACCCAGGGACTCTAAACCCCGACGTATCAGGTGAAGCATGATCCTATCACAGCAGAACTTTCCCGACTCCAGATACAAATGATTCCCATTCCCTTCCTCTATAAGCAACGTAAATTTAGATCAGCCTGTCATCTCCTTTACTCTCTCCCTCTGCTTTTGATGAATATTTAGTTAAAACAGATAATAAAAATGTTGCTTTACTTCAAATGATGACAATTTACAGTACGTAACCAAGTGTTGCGAGTGAAAGAAAAGGCAACAGAATAACAAATCATAAGACAACCCCGAGGACAGAAGGTAGAGAGAAATGTTAAATTAATGAGCCCATAAAAACGGCTGCAAATGAAACGTGTAAATACATTGATCTTTTTTTTTTTTTTGCTTTTTTTTTTTTTAACCTAATGGTTTTCTTATGATTTTTACATCACAGAAAAACCTGTTCTATTTGCACCCGCACAGCTTCTTAGTAAACAGTGCTCTTTCTTATCTGCTCAATGCCTTCTCCCTGGGCTATGGCAGATTTTTCATTTAGCTAAAAGCTCAGTGAGAGGTCTGGGAGAATGATAATCCTAGTACGGGCCGCAGCTGGCACTTTCATGGGCTAGATGATTAGTAGAACGTTTTTCATTCGACCTGGAGAAATTCTCTCAGTAGGAAGTTAACATCCGCTTACTGTCTTTACCAGAACGCAACTCATCAGTTCTCCATCTGACACGGCGAACAGAGCAAGCTGCCTGAATAATGGATAGGATGGCGGAATTTTCTTCCTTCTTAAACAGTCGAAAGCGCTGACTTACAAGGCAGTCCAATGGCTTTATCTAAACACTCGGAGACGCTCCCCCCCCACCCCCCCGCCACCAGCAGGTCTCATCTCCCCCCCCCCTCCTGCTCCAGACGGCACATATTGTTCCATTACGGCGCAGGTTTAATTAGTAAGGTTTGGAAATTAGGAAAAACCTACGTCGCACCTCCCTCTTTAACACGGAGAAAGCGGCGACATTAAGATTCCAATAAATCAACGGAAGAATTATGCAGGGTTTTACTGCAAGAGGATTTTGCATAAGCTTTAAGCAAATTCGGGAAATCACCTAATTTAACCTTAAACCTCTTTTTTAGCAAAAAAAAAAAAAGAAGCTTCTCCTGATCCTCAGCCTGTGGCCTCGCTCTGTGATCTGATGGTAATATTGTCTAATAGAGCTGTGCAGGGTAGTCCCTGTCACTGCGCCGAGCTGATTAAGAACGCGCATTCACTGACATTATTACATGTCACCGCGTGTCACTCTAAGTGACCCGTATGCATTGACAAGTGAGGGCGTCTCAATACAATCCTCAATCCCCTTCATTTAACAGCACTTTAAGCCGGGAACAGGCACACTGTGTCATAAGAACCCTTAATACGTTATATTTTGCATATCAGCTGCGCTTTTTTAATCCGTCCTTTTGTATTCAGCAATGAGGTGCATAGTATAAGTAGCGCTTATTAATGGGATTTAATGCACCTGCAGGCAGTCAGACGTTTTATTTCGGGGGAAATCACATAAGAGAATTTAGGCTATAATTATACATGAGGGCATTTAGGATAAACTGCAGGGACTAAGGGGGGTAAAGTTAAGATATGGATGAAAAGTTTCATCCGGTAAATATAGTGGAGAGGGAAAAAAGTTGTGTCAAAGGTTAAAATGAATGGGATATATGAGGGGAATGGACATAAGGGGTGGAATGGTCGGTGTAATATAGGGGATTCTGACATCTGACGTCCCCAAATAGTTCCCCCGACCCATATGAATAAATATAAACTTATTATAAGTGGAGGGCTGGGGGGTCTGGAGCTTCAAGAGATGGAAAAGGTCGAGGTTTTTTTATTTTAATATCTCATTCATTTCAATGTAGCAGGGAATTCTCTTTATTAGTCCGTGGAAAAAAGAAACGGACAGCACATGGATGATATTGGTGGGCCGCTGCGCCCCCATGGACATAGTGATTTCTGTCAGGGAAGGTAAAGCTCTTCTGGGTTTTGCCCTGGGAACTTTTGCTCTATATATGAGCCTGAGATAATACATGGGCATGAGTGTGATAATACATGGGCATGATACTACATGGGCATGGGTGTGATAATACATGGGCATGAGTGTGATAATACATGGACATGGGTGTGTAAATACATAGGTATGGGCATGATAATACATTGGCATGTGTGTGAAAATAATTGGCCGTGATAATATATGGGCATGGGTGTGATAATACATGGACATTGGCGTAATGATACATGGGCATGATACTACATGGGCATGGGTGTGATAATACATGGGCATGGGGGGGATGATACATGGGCATGAGTGTAATAATACATGGACATGGGCGTGATGATACATGGGCATGGACATGATAATACATTGGCATGGGTGTGATAATACATGAGCATGGGTGTTATAATACATGGGCATGGGGGTGAAGATACATAGGTATGTGCGTGATTATACATGGGCATGGGCGTGATAATACATGGGCATGGGCGTGATAATACATGGGCATGGGGGTGAAGATACATAGGCATGTGCAGGATTATACATAGGCATGGGAGTAATAATACATGAGCATGGGCGTGATAATACATGGGCATGGGTGTGGTAAGACATGGACATGTGTATGGGGATACAGAAAGTAATCACTCAGTGTACTAGAGGTGATAAACACGGCCAGCGCACTCACAAAGCATACATTTATGTACATGGAGCCTCAGGGTGGTTCAGTATCAGATCAGTGGGGGCACCATATACCCTGCCTCCAAAGTTCTGATCCAGTTTGAGAGGGGTACTTGGTTAAAACCAGTCCTCTGCAGTTCCTCTTCCCCTACAATTCATGATGCACTGCGTTGGGATGGGATGATGATGTGGTAATGATTCATCTTCATCATCATCCTGATGGTCCGTGGACATTAGCCGTGTGTGTTCTTTCTTTGCTGGTGGAAATCCAGATGACCGTCAGGGAGTGACCTGTCTGATCAATGGCTTCGTGAAGGGGTTGGATGGAGGATCGGTACATCACAGAGGAGGAGCAGTGTCAGCGGCGTGGGCATCATATGGTCACCTGAGCCTATGATGCGTTTTTTCCTGCAACGCTTTTTCGCTGCCACCTGGTACGTAGGGACTTAGTCACTTTTCTTAAGTCTTAGTTCATTGGCACAAATCTGTCATGAATCATCTGGCGAAAAAGTGATGCAAACCCGAGGCCAGGTGAGTCCAGTCGAAAAATCTCATTATAGTCAGTGGGGTCCCTCGGGCTCCGTTTATTTCCATTTTTGTCAATTGTTCCGTCATTCCAATAAACCAAAAGAATGGACAAAATGGCGCAGATGCGAACGTAGCTTGTCCATATCTCCTACACCACTCGTGGTATAAGCAGTGGTCGCCACGCACACAGCTATCACTTCTGTCAGTTACTTTTCTATCGTTTAGACAAAAAAAATGATTCTAGAACTGGATTAATTCCCTAAGTCCTGATTTTCTGATACGTGTCTGATACTAACCGCAGCTCTGACAATCCCTGAGCCAAAGCCGGCGACTTCTACCGCCGAGTTAATCTGCCAGGTCACGCCGACAGGTGCGGGATTTGCAGATTGTTATCTTTTTTTTTTTTTCTTAAAAGGAGCTTTTCAAACCGAGCGAAAAGTGCAGCGAGCAGACTTGTACGTTTCAAAGCATGTCGCAATGAAAAGAAAACAAATAAGCCGACATGAAAGCGGTTAATTGCACGCCGGAATCTAAAAAAAAAAGGGCATATCTCTATCGCTATGTAATGTTCCCAAATTTATTACGATTTCTACAATTCCTTTGACTCCGGCAAAGTACCTGGCAAAACAAAGCAAAGACTTAGCACTTTCTATTCAAAGTAAATGAAACTATGTGTAAAACGGAGAAAGCCCTTTATAAGGCACCAAAACCAACACAAACGTATTAGTTACCAGTCTATAAATCTTACCCCGTGACTCCATAAAAAAAAAAACATTGTATTCTATGAGAACGTTCCGTTGCCATAACATAAGGAGTCTCTAAGATACGAAACAAAACAATGAAATCCGGCCATTAATGCAATCAATTTTTCTACCGCTTTTTACACCGCTATGAGGTTGTTGGCGCTCGGTTTGGTGTTAAATCCCTGGAAGGATTTGCAGAGATTCTTGGAGTTACGTCCAGATCTATTCTGTCAACTTTATTTAAAATGAAGGTGAAAAATGACTTGTAATGGGTATCGTTTTGGGTAATCTTATTTTATTGAGATGGATATTGGGATGGGGTGGATATTTCATAGATAGAGGGGATCGCCGTAGGTGAAAGTTCAGAAACAATTGTGTGTAGCTTGAAGTCTACAGGTATAGCAGTGCTGGGTTTGCCGTCACAAGTTTGTACTGTATCTGGTCAACATGCTGCTCTTATTTATATATCTAAGGGACTTCTATATACAAAATATGGACATGTAAGTTTCTGGGACAAGGGAAAGAACATGGAGGATACGGGTGTTGGGGAACTGCTATCTAAGTAATTCCCTCTTATCCAGCAGGTAACTGATAGGTTCAAGAGACTGCAAGCCATGTAAATTACCAACACTCCAACACCAGGATATGGCTACAGCCATGCTAGTGTTGTGTGACCGTCCAGGGACCCCATCCCCCATTCCACTTAAAATATGCAGAGCAGAAACCCAGCGCTTAAGCGGATTGGATTTCCATACCGTGTTTCTCACAAAATAAGACAGTGTCTTATATTAAATTTTGGCCCTAAAGATATGCTGTGTCTTATTTTCAGGGGATGTCTTATTTTATTTTAGTGTGCTGCTGCCACCACTGCGCTATGCTGAGATGTGCTTGCTGTGCAAAGACTGTATGAAGAAAAAACATTGCAACCGGCTGAACGCTGTGTGTGGTGCTCCGTGTGCACAGGTATGCCGGCTGCCGCCACTGCTGTGATGCCGTACGTTGTATCCACTACTGTGTGCGGTGCTCCATGTGCACAGGTTTGCCACTGATGCTGCTGTGATACGTTGTATCCACTGTTCCCGCTGCTGTGGGATGAGCTGGGAGAGTGGACCCCCCGCCGCATACGATGTTTAGTGTATACACAGCGTCATCTCCCAGCTCATCCTACAGCAGCGGGAACAGTGGATACAACGTATCACAGCAGCATCAGTGGCAAACCTGTGCACATGGAGCATCGCACACAGCGTTCAGCCAGTTGCAATGTTTTTCTTCATACAGTCTTTGCGCAGAAAGATTATTATTATTGGGAGATGTCTTACTTTCGGAGTTGCCTTATATTAGGCAATTCAACAAAACCTCTGCTATGTCTTACTTTCGGGGATGACTTATTTTTGGGGAAACAGGGTATTTTTGGGTTCCCAAGCAGACCCAAAGAATGAAAACCTGAAGGCCAACCTAGCATTACACAGTCTAAAACTACTGTGCAGGTGTTAACCAGAGCACACTGCAAGGCAGGGTGGATTTGGTTGCTTAGGACCCAGGTGGGATCTGTGTAACAATGGGGCAGATTAATTAAGACCATTGTATTGTACACCAGTGTGAAAAAAAGGTGTGGTCAGAGGATGAAAATGCACAGGTAGGAATGTGCTCCATTGGAGACCGTGGTAAATCAGTGACCTGTGGTTTCCTGATCTCACCCTCTAGATCTGACCCGAAACCCCACTTCTCAAAGTCCTGAGGGAATGGAGTACCGAGTAAATTTGGCACATGTAGTGGCTGTGAGGGTCGCGGAAATCACCCAATGTTACCAATTGGCGAGCAGGGCCGAATGGTGTCGGTGTATAAATAGTGATGCAAAAAACTGATAAACAGTCTGGAAAAAAACAGGGTGGCGCACTCCTCAGATAACACGGACCAGGTAGTGTGAATGAAGGAATCTTTTATTGAACAGGTAACGCATTTCAGGGTTTTTGGGTGTGAAAAAAACACAGCGCTTCTTCAGATTTCAATATTCGAAACAGACAGCGTGTGGCAGGTTCCAAAAGGTCTCCTGGACACCATAGAGTAGTCTTAAAATGGGGCTCAGCATCAGACGTTCCTGCGACAGAAGGGAAATCTACAACAGACATTAATTCTAAGAATGCAGAGATACAAAAATATACGCCTGATAACTAGCATAGACATACAGGGGTTGTCCAGGGTAACCCACTATTGGTAAGGAGGCCTGTCTCCGGTGTCAGTCATTGTGTTCCAGTCCTGCTGTTCCAGGGTCTTTTTTTAGCAGAACTGGGACGTCACTCATATACATCACCTATCACGTCCCATGTCCTTTGCTTAGGCAGCTGATTGGGGTCTTCCACCAAAACAAGACCCTGGAGCACCATGGTGGGAGACACTGGAGCCCTTTGGTCAGGAGTATGGATTTGTTTTTTTTTAACCTTCCCCAGCCTCCTTACCAAAAAATAGGTTATCCTGGATAACCCCATTAGTAATAAATCCCCCCATTGGATTTTTGTTCCACATTTGGTTAAAACTCTGGAACGAGATCGTTTTTTTTTTTTTTTTTTTTAGAAATATGTATGAAAATGTCTACATACACAGTGAGGAAGATTTGGATAATTCTTGGATAATTTGGTTAAAAAAGTATTTTCTACTCCAAATAGAATTTCAAAAATTCCTGAAAAAATGCTTCAAACTTCCAAAAAAACAAACAAAAATTCCTAAAATTACAAGTATAGTACAAGTACCCGGCCATGTTTAGGCTTTGCCAACAATGTCCAAAGCATCTCCAGGACACCGACAAGTTCTGGCCCCATTTGGCAAGACTGTACCCCCTATTGGGATGTCAGCAGACAACGTGTCCACCATGCCTCCTTATTATAACTGTCACATAACAAGTGCCATAGAGTCTTGGAGATTTACCACCTCTTCCAGTAGTCCAGAAGGTCACCCCTGTTTTCTGGAATCTCTTGGACGTTCCGAGAGAGTTGTGGTGTAGATATCAACAAAGAAAATCAGCTAAAGTAGATACATTGTAGCGCGAGCCCCAATAGAAATAATGATATTTTAAAATTCTTTATGTTAAAAGTAAATTTTAAAATAAATTTAAATTGGTAAATTTCACCTGTCGATAAAAATATTCCAAAACTTTCTTCGGTGATGTCTGCCCCTGACTAACACTCCTGACACATATAATAAGTGCAGATAGCTATCCATCCTAAAATGGAGCCACTTAAGAGACTCTACCCCAGACAGCGACCAATATGAGCCGGAATATTATTTATGACTATAAATTGCTCAACAAGGTTTGTGACATAAAACCGTTCATACCTCTCATTAACCTATGTGCTCCCAGCGCACAGGCACAAGACAGACGTCTCCCTGCCACATCCAAGATCGTAATGGACAATTAGCATTTGTAAGCGCTGATTCGGCTAAAAACAGACAAACTAAGAGGATACGGCTCGCAATAAAAATAGATATTTCTTTGCTAGGCACTTAGGGAAGCTCACGGCCAACAAGGCAGGAATGCTAATGAGAGCCCCATCCCCAGCTGCCCACACTCACCAGAAAGTTTGCTTACCAACTCGGGTACGGATAGGCGCTAATAACACGCATGGAAGTGTTATTTGTCATTTACGGATGGATGAAACATAAACTAGAACGTTGTAGGTTGTAGATGGACAGTAATACTGACTTATATCCCTCCATAAAGCAAACATCAGATGGAAGATTATAGATGACTCTAGATTCAGATGATATCTAGGTATTGGGGCAATTCAGTATTATACAGTGGATTGGTGATACAATTATTTAAAGGGGATGTCCGGGCATCGGAGTAACCCCCGTAGAGGCCGGGAGAGGTGTAAATTAAAAAAAAATAAAATCATGCCCACCTGTCCCTGGTGCTCCATTGTCTGCTTGTGATGCCTCATTCCCCATGTGACCACTGAGACCAATAAGTGGCCTCAGTGGTCGCTGGTATGGAACCAGTAATGTATGTGAGTGACGTCACCAGTCCCTCTCCAGAGACTGCCTAGGCCATTGATTGAGAAAAACGAAAAAACCTCCAGCAATCGATCCTCTCCGTATTAAAACTTAACTTTTAATTTTTATTTTTCAGGAACATCGTACAAAAAGTAATTTTAAAAGATCACAAAAAAATCCATGGTGAAAAACGGTATCCTGCTGACGCGTTTCGGAGCTTCAAACACTCCTTATTCATAGCCTTTTTTGTGTAGGCCATTGATTGGTCTTGGTGGTCACATGGTACTGGCAAGAGACTGAACAGACAGCTCTCCTGTCTGCCCCATGGTTTTTACTGCAAAGTGGGCATGGGAATCACTTGAATTCACTAGAATCCCATCCACTTTGCCCTGACTGTAAAACACCGCGTTTACACCCCGTGAGGCTCCGGCCTAAAGAGATAGTCCCACCTTAGACTATACTTGCCAACTCTCTAGGATACTTCAGAAAATAAAGGGTGATATCCTGCAAGAGTCCCGGAAAGGCTGACGAATTCCTGCCGAAATGTCCCAGAATCTTCTGAGCTCTCTATAATTCTATACATGGCCATGACCCATCATGTCACAAAACAGAGGACAAGGACCAGTTTCCAACCTTCGCTTAGGAGGTATGGGGACAAAGAATCGCGCTTCCGCAAGTAAATACATTTACACTTGAAAAAGGGCAAGAGTGAGCCTGAAACGCGTTGTGTAAGAATTGCCAATAAAGTCGTCATTCCTGTATTTACTTGTGGAAGCGAGATTCTTTGTCTCCATATCTCCTAAGCGAAGGTTCGGAACTGGTCCTTGTCTTCTGTCCATTCACACCCTTGGATGTTGGGAATCTGCTGCAATCCATTCAGTGAGGAACCCTCTAGTTAATCGGTTCCAAAGAGGTCAAAGTGGTTGTGGTCATTCCACAACTCAACCAGGTGAGGACCTCTGATCTTCTTTACTTACCTCAAATATCACTTATCAAATTACGCTATGGGGCACTCGGTGTTCTCTCTTTTTCTTTTTTGATGTCACAAAACAGGGTACGGTCAGCACATTGCCATGTCCACATTACAAAAGGGGGCTTTGACACACCTAAAGGGGCACAGTCTTGCTAAAAGGGGTTGTGGCCGGCTTCCAAAAATTTCAAGGATGGGTTCTTCTGGATTAGCCACATCTCGGAAATGAGTTCCCTTAACTCCCATAGAAGAAACTGGATGGAGCCTTTTCTGATGTGACAGGGGAGAGGTCAGGGGTCAGGGGTCAGGGTCATAGAACCCTCAAGATGACCTGGATGGGTGAACAAACTGTAAAATCACAATCTCACTTCTTGTAACTCAATGCAGCACCAATATATACAGCGACAACTTCATCTGTCAGTATATACACTTGGTATTTTGTCAGTCTATTACCGTTTTACGATATTTTCTTTCTGAAAAGGAAGGAGGTGTAGAATTTCAAGAATTACAGGTGACTTTTACGAGGCCCGTATGACATCCAGGACGTCCATTTCCTCCACCTCTCCTTAATGGACGTGATCCAGCCATTCATAAGAACACAAATATATGCACATCTGCACAAAGTCAAGAAATAAGAATTACTTGACAGATTGACAATTACGTTAAGGACTAAGGAGATGGCCAAGACCACCAGGAGGAGAAGCCCGCCTCTCCTGGCATTGGACCGCTAATCCTGCATTACTCCCTCTCTATATATTTGCATGCCTCCTACTGAATTAGGATTAGAGAACCACCGGGTTAAGAGGTCCGCGTCAGCTTGTGATGAGCGGGGAATTAAGATAGGAAAATATGCAAATAAAAAAATAAGCGTCGTCCGACCGACTTTGGAAATGTCGCTGGCGAAGCGTTTTGTGGGATCTAATGAATGGTGTGTCCGGGCGTATCCGGAGGACGGTCAGAGCCGGACCTTGCACTGTGTAAAGTAAATGTATTATCTAAGATATTATTAGCGCAGATCTTTGGGAGAAGTGGAGATGTTAATATTCATCAGCCAGTGTCTAATCTTTAAAGACATTATAATCTAACTGTTTAGGATAATTTCTGCATTAATACATAAAGAGCCGGCAAAGCCTGAAGGATGGGATTATTAAAATAGAATTTTAATGTCTGAATTATCAAGGAATAGAACACGTTGCTTTGTGATTCTGCAATATATTATAGCGGCGGTGATTGGTATAAATAATATACAGTATTATGTCATGTGCTGAGGAGACGGATACCGGTGACTGCGGGCGGCTAGCCCTTGTTACCGATCCTCATGACACATGTATGTATGTGAGTCGTTACATAGAGGTTACAGTCACATTGCTACAAAGTTGCAGGTTGGTGCTTGAAGCTATAATGCATCACTTACATCCCCATATTATAACGTGGTCAATATAGGATTCTGTAACAAACCAAATTCCCTATATTTAGTACAGTACAAGTGCTGAACAGTCTTAAGACATAAACTTGGCCATATTACAATTTAACCCCTTCCCACTCTGCGCCGTACTATTACATCATACTAAATGCATATATAACGCTCAGCACCATTATAGTACAGGAGTTGTGCCAACGACATTAAATCCAAGTCTTGGCTGTATTACACAGCCATGACCCAGGACGAACTACCAGAGCCAGAAAACACTCCCTGCATTGAAATTTTGTAACTTTTTGGGGAACTCTGCAAAGACTTCCCTCTGTTATTCCTCCAGCAAATTTATGAAAGAAATGGATTGGCGGGACTATTCCTTTTAGGGAAGTTTCCCTACTAGGGTTGAGATTTCAGGATCGATTTTAAAATCTGATTTTCGATCATTTTCCAGCCGATCGCGATTGTGAAATTTGATCGATCGCCGATCGGTATCCGATCTATCCCGATCCCGATCGCTTAACCCTATTCCCTACGCCATGTGGTATTACCCAATCAATAATAATGGTGATAGCTATTATCTATTCCCTCACACATTTCCAGGTGGGATAACAGAGGACTGGCATGAACGATGCTCTAGAATTATTATTTCCCAGACAGTCGTTCCCAGTCTGTACTGTAGATGCAGAAGCAATACATGACTGTAAGTAAGAGGTATCAGACTAATGTAACTTACTGTGGAATGTAACGATATATTACAGTGGCTTTTAAGAGTCATATAGTCTTTTATATACATTGTTGTAAAGCGCTATAAAATCTATGATCAGTATACATATATACACCTAATGCACTCACACTCCAAGCAAACCTTCTTACAAGGAGCGGCTAATGCTATCACCATTAAAGTAATAATGTGTCATAAAGATGATGTGCTCGGTAGGCGAGCGGCAGAGTCATCTCACACGTGGCTCGGAAAGTTTTAGCACTTTAGTAGAACCTAATTGCACTTGGTGGACGCGGCGTGACATCACATCGTAGCTCTCTGACCCCGTGATTATAGCTCGTAAACCTGATGGGCACATATTAAGATCTATTAAAATTATCCTTACATAGCAGTATTGTACACAGGGATCTCATTTAATGGCCGCTGCGTTACAATGTATCAGCCATGTTTTCACCATTGATTTGTTGTAATCTCGGCTAATACTTCAGAGGTCATAGATGGTCAATTATGAGTAAGAAGTGGAGAATTCTACCCCTCGCCACCGAAATAAAAAATACATACAACATTCCCGTAATATACATATAAGCATCAGTTTTAGTGCTCCCATGATGCCCCCTTAAAGGTTCACAGGCCCTGGTGCAAAACCTCAGCTTGGGGCCCCCATAGAACCATCAGCTATATCCCATCTTTACATTTCATCAGCATTTACATTCTCCTTCTCCATCTGGCCCAGACCACCATGATGACTTGTTTACACCATGTCTGTGCACACAAGCTGCCAATCATGCCCATCCCCTGTTAGTGCCCACCACATAGTAAAACCTTAAGTCCCCTCTTATGCCATAACCTACACCCTCACTATGTGCAGCTAAGACTAGGTTCACACCTGTGCCCTGTCTCTGCTTGGGGCTTCTGTTCCCCATTCCACTTTAAAAATTGCATTTTTTTTGCAATTTTGGGGTGGAAACTCGACAAACCCCTTTACAGTCTATGGGTTCTGTGACTTTCCACAGGTAACCCCACGCGGACCCCACTAAGTAAACCCAACTGCATGTGCAAACCGATTTCTAACTTTCTCCTTTCTGACAGGGGAAGTCTATGTTTCATAAATCTTCTCACTTCAGTGCACCAGAGGGCAGGGGAGATAAATTTAGGTTGTACAGACTGCCATAAACAAATGAAATCAGAAAGGAGATAAAAGAAGTTATTCCGTCTTAGGGCCCATATGGATAGTAGAAAATGATGAGGAATAAAAAAAACAAACCTACTATTGGTGTGAGATTCATTTTGGGAATAGTCACAAGGTTTGCTCACAAATTTCGTGCTATTATTATCCTCTCAGGGTCTCTTCCAATAATTATTGCAAGCCCAAAGAAGTGGAATTCCAGGGCTCCCTCGCGGCATACGGTCTTCTTTAGCAGGCGCCTCCGACATCTTCCAAGTAGAGATGAGCGAACTCTGTTCGGATCAGCCGTTCCGAACAGCACGCTCCCATAGAAATGAATGGAAGCAGCTGGCACGTACACTTTGCTGGCGGCCGGTCGCTTAACCCCCCGCGTGCCGGCTATGTCCATTCATTTCTATGGGAGCGTGCTGTTCGGAACGGCTGTTCTGAACAGTGTTCGCTCATCTCTACTTCCATGCTTCCTCTATGACATCAGCAGCCCAAGGTGGCCACTAAGGTGTATGATTGGCTTCAGCAGTCATATGGGGGTGTCAAAGATGCAACGGTGATGCTCCAAAAACTGAGGAAACGTGAGTATAACCTTCTTTCACAACTGGGCTTTTGATTGTTGTACTCTTGGGTCTAAATTAATACAAATCCTCTTCTGGCCTCCTAGATGACGTTGCTCATCATTGGAGGCTGGAAGATGCCAGAAGAGGACCCAGAGAGAGCACCAAGTGCCATAAGGATACCTAGAAGAGGGGAGGGAAGGAGAGTATAGCTGTTATTTTTGTCACCTCCACCTATTATACTTTGGGATCTGGAGAAACCCCAGAATATAATAATTTCACTTCCATTTCTATCTGAACAAGGTCAGACCGAACCTGAAACAAATGGAATCGTCAGAGGTTCACCCATCTCTAGCAGGGAGTACAATCAAAAACCCGAAAAATGTCTTTGGCAGGAATGGGTTAATGACTGTGATTGATATCGGATTAAAATATCCATTTCCATCCTTTTTCTTAAAATTATTAAATATGTATAACATTTATTATTAACAGATCCAGGGAAGGGTTTCTGACATGTGCGGTCCATCAATTCCGGCTCCGCTAACATCTGTTAGAAAGAACTGAATAGGCTCTAACAATCCACATCTCACGTGTAGAAACTGCCGAGGAAATGGAGCTTCTTCCGAGTGTGATGGTTAATACTTAAGTAAGGATTTATTGGAGCTCACGTTGTCTTATTTTTTGCTTTGGATAATTGCGGTAGAATAAGAGTGTACAGTACGGAGCGCTGTAAAACAATCTGATAAACTGCAATTTAGCATCAATTTTAAAGAGTACGAAACAGATGTCTTCCATTCCCCAAAGGTTTAAGTGTGTTGCGTCTTCTGCTACCTACGGGTATATCCAGATGTTTCCTATGTTAACACCTGTACGTATCAGTCTTGTATCATTAGAAGGCTTTCTGATTGTGTAATAAAACTCGTGGGAACGCGAAACAAAAACTGGATTGTTACATGGAAGATCCAGCAAAATGTTCTCAGATTTTTATGGAACATAAGTCATACTGTATACCAGATAACAGGCGTAAAACAACTGCAAACGTCGCACGCACATATCAACCCTGGGTGGAAATAACATGGCAGCTACTAGGGGGCCCAATGACTAGAGGGGCCCAACAACTAAAAACATAAAATGCAGTCAAGGATGCGGGTTTCGGAAATTGAATGTGGCCTTGTAGATTTGTAATGCGTATTATGGTGCCCCATTACTTTGATATGTTTGAGTTGTGATATCATGTCTGCATTATATTATATATACTGTCCTATATACGTTGCGGTCCCTAGTGATATATATTTGTATATAATTCTCAAACCAATATGGCGGGGTTCACATCAGCGTTTATACAGTCGGTCTACTCTTGTGCTCCATCATAGGAAATGGGCAATGGATTGAACTATAAAGTTAGATCTATCCAATGACACCAGCGGATTCATTGACGGTAATGGGGTTCGCCAGGTATCCACTCTGCTCTCTGCCGTTTTAAAGCTTGAGGCCCTCTTTGCTCTTTCGGCAGGCAGTCAGTAAAATTACTAATATCTCAGTGATATTCCTAGTTTTGTGAGCAGAGATGGGTGAACCATTTGCTTCTATGAACTTTCTTGAGGTTTGGCCCTCCAATTCAATTTGAGCTGAACTTTTTCCTCATAAACCAAAATTGCTGTTACTATACTCTGCCATCTCTTCTGACCACAGAGTATAAGAGGTCGGAGCCCCTGAGAGGTGTGGCAAACAGCAACCAGTTATACTCACCTTACCTCACTTCTCATGGGAAACTTCGCGGCATCCTGGCAACTTCAGGCTATCCCTTGGTGTCCTCTTCCGACCTCTTCCAGGTCAAAGTCTCATGATGTTGGCATGCCCCAGTTAACCACTGAAGTCCATATTGTCATGATGTCAGTAGTACCACCAGGGCACGTGACATCATCTAGAGTCTGGAAGAGGCAAATCCTGTTTTGATCCATTTCGATCTCATCTTTAGTGCCAGGTGCCACAGGGCACATTTAGCGGTTTTGTAGAGTCTTTATCTCAAAGAGTCAGGACTGTCCAGGACTGTCTATATCTTAATGGGTCCCCGTAAGAAAGACCTCCACCATATTAGGAGGTTGTCTAAATATTCTGATTGATCAGCGGTCTTGTAGAATCTGTATCTCAATGGGTCAGTATAAGAAGGAGCTCCACAGTATTGGTTGTCTCAATGTTCTGGTTGATCAGTGGTCTTGTAGAGCCTGTATCTCAATGGGTCACCATAAGAAGGACCTCCACAATATTAGGAGGTTGTTTTAATGTTCTGGTTGATCAATGGTCTTGTAGAATCTGTATCTCAATGGGTCGCCATAAGAAGGACCTCCATCATATTAGGAGGTTGTCTAAATATTCTGGTTGATCAGTGGTCTTGTAGAATCTATATCTCAATGGGTCACTATAACAAGGAACTCCACAGTATTGGTTGTCTTAATGTTCTGGTTGATCAGTGGTCTTGTAGAATCTGTATCTCAATGGTTCACCATAAGAAGGCCCTCCAAAATATTGGAGGTGCGGAACGTTCACACGACGGAAAAGGTTTCTGCGACCTTTTCCTCCATGTGAATATACCTTTTATGTTCTGGTTGATCAGTGGTCTTGTATAGTCTGTATCTCAATGGGTCACCATAAGAAGGACCTCTACAATATTAGGAGAATGTCTTAATGTTCTGGTGGATCAATGGTCTTGTAAAGTCTGTATCTCAATGGTTCACTATAAGGAGGATCTCCACAAATTTAGGAGGTTGTCTTAATGTTCTGGTTGATCAGTGGTCATGTAGCGTCTGTATCGCAATGGTTTACCATAAGAAGGATCTCCACAATATTGGTTGTCTTAATGTTCTGGTTGATCAGTGGTCATGTAGCATCTATATCTTAATGGTTCACCATAAGAAGGACCTCCACAATATTGGTCGTCTTACTACTCTGGTTGATATGTGTCTAATATCATAACCGGCTCTACATTCTGTTTTCGAACCCTTCCAAAGCATACACATCCTCAGCCCGCCAACTGCACATAAAGAGTCTTCGTCAAGTGTAATTTCCCCTCCTTACACGAGCTCGTCTCTGTGTATTCACTGCCAGAAGCACCCGATATGAATACATGAAACTGCTGCAAGTTCCTGCCGGAATCACGACAAAGATGAGACGGAAATAAGGAAACTTTCTACAATTTCCAGCACGGTGGCGGCACGGAGAGCTTTATGACTTATTTCTAATTTGTATTGATGGCCTTAAAGTCGCATGCTTTGCAGTTCTATGAAAGAAAAGATTATAAATGGAGATTAATTATAATTTTGCTAGCTCAGTACTTGTAAAACTAAAGCAATTTATATTCTTTCCCTTAATGATCTCCATTCCTGATTGCAGTAATGTAATCTAATTGTGATTATGATAGTATCTGAATCATGTGGGCCTCAATGTGATTGAAACTACTTTTTGCATTAAAAAGTAATTTTAGAGTAATGATGAAAAGTTACTGTGGAAAATTGGCAAGTAATATATTTTACTCAGTATCTTAAATTTCTGTTTTTACTTCTGATTGTATCTTCTGCGCCGGCTGGGTCAACGATACCTTCTCGAGGAATGCCGCAGGCAGACATTAAAGAAATAAGATCTATAATTCACGCGCAAGGAACGCTTCCTTTATAGCCGGGAAATATGTTTGCAGAAATCTAAGAATGAACAAAAAAAAAAAAAGACTAAAAACAAAAACATCTCCATAGGACAAAGCCCGCGCCCGAGAGGACTTTGCCGTTATTTTTGCAAACGGCTGAAAAAATTGCAACTTAAAGTGATTCTCCGAGAGTTATTTTTTTTTTCTATTGAAACATTTGAAACTGTTTTATTGGGATTCGCGCTGCTACAATTGCCGGAGAATTCAAAGTCTGGCACGCTCGACATCATTTTGCTTTGGCAAAATGGCCGTACATAAGCATTTTTAAACCTCGCTATTTAGGGAATGGTGTCGTGAAAAAAAAAAAAATCATATTGCTTTACAGGGCAATAACCGTAAAATCGACTGTGGTTTCTCTGCAGTGTTTATATATTTAGTATAAAAATTCCGGGATATAAAACAGATTCTTCTCCTGGATGTCTAGTGACTTTTTATGCAATGATAAATCATATCATATGTCTTAAAACAAATATTAGGATTATGTGTACCTCTACAGATTTACATGTCACATAAACATGTCCGGCCCGAGAAGCGGCCAGCTCCATAATGTCTGTCTTTACGTTGCGATCGTGTAAATGAAAGACTCTAAAAACAAATACATTTTTATTGTCGTTCAATAACAATACCGATATGGAAGGGCGAGGAGATTACGCCGGGGCTGCTTTTAATTTAGACGGATTTAAACAAAAAGGAACGAAAATTAAACATGGAGAATGGATGGGGCCGCGAATACTTTACATGCAAATTTATTTCTTTCCATGATGCTAACATATGTATCATTAAGAATCTATGACATTGTAACTAGAGCAAAGAAACCATCAAGAATTTGGTTTTGGGGTAAAAAAAAACAAACAAATCTTTTTCTCCCTTCACTTAGAATTTCTAGCGCATTTCCTATGAAGGTTTCATCCTCATTGATATTCTATAGAGATAAATTGGGCACAGATTGTCATAGTTTTGATTTGCGCATTCTAAAAGTTGCAACTTTTTTATTCTTTTTGTCAAAAATTAAGTTGACCTGCTTCTGTGAGATGAGGTGTAGTTTTCAGTGGCAACATTTTGACGTAGTATAATACCTGGATTCTGACTGGGGGATATACCCTCAGATTGGAAAACCGGCTTCGCGCTCCTTGCGGTGGAATGAGATACTGTAACAGCCTGCACATGGCCCTATAGAAAATTACAGATCTATTCACGTGACCATTTTTCACGGCCTATGTTCTTGGGTTGTCTTCACACACTGAAGTGTATGAGGAATGAATGAAAATGGAGTACCCTCAGATGGACTCTCTCTGCAAACACTACCAGGCCCAGGAGCATCAGGGGGCCCAGAGGCCTCTCTACGACATGAGAAGACACCGGTATTATAGAAAGAGAATGGTAATGGCTAGGGTTGGGGGATCGGAAAAGATCAGATCCTGATTGGTGATCGAGCAAATTTCACGATCGAGATCGGCTGGAGAGTGATTGGAAATTGGATTTTGAAATCTCAAGATCGGCTCAACCCTAAAAGTGACTTTTCCCATAGAGAAGCATTGACTAAGGTTGAGCGATTGGGATTGGAAAAGATCTGATTTCGATCGGCGATCAAGCAAATTTCACAATCGGGCTGTAAAATGATCGGAAATCGGATTTTAAAATCGATCCCGAAATTTCAAGATCGGCTCAACCCTAGTAATGGCACCCATTACAGAATTTGCATTGAGGCTCCGAGTTACACCTATGGCAAAAATTCAACAAATCTGGCATTGTCCATTTCTATGTAGACTATGATGGTTGTGGCCATACTAATTAAGCGTATTTTTTAATTTTTATATTTTTGAAAATATAGACCTGCATTTTTATGGAATTTTTTTTGTAATTTTTTTAATTTTATTTTTTAATTTTTATTCTATATTTGAATTTGGGGATGTAATCATGTGATCGCTTGACTGCTGACATAATCCATTGCAATATTTCTGTAGTGCAATCTATGATGCCTGTCAATATGATGCTGATTGGAATCCTACAGCTATACATATGTAAAGATAATAGAGTTGGCGATCTTCATGACAATTCATTGGCACCCTACAACTTTACAACACGGCACTGACAGTCCCTCCGACTTCAACACCTTTAATCCCATGGTCACTATTGACTAAAGAGTTTTAATGGCCAGAATTGGAGTTTTCCTCATTCCCTACCTTTGCAACAGTGTGTCAGCTGTCCGACAAAAATGGTTACATGCAGGAACTAGAGTCCATCGGTTTCTGCCTGGTTTCCGCCAATGCCGGTTATAGGCGGATTCTGCAGCGGAGACTCCTACGCTAGAGTGAATCAAGCCTAAGCCTGCACCATAGGCGCTCCGTACATATGCTGTGTTTTGTGTTGATAGTCTTTATCCTGTGCCATGTACGAGAGGTCTTCAAAAAGTTTCTGAACTTTTTTATACTGTCTTTATTAAAAATTTCAAAAACAAATGAGATTGTTTTTGACACAGGCTCGTCACATGACACGTTAGACACAACCAGTAACTCCTCCCACTTTTACCGATTCCAATGAAAGTATCAAAGTATGGGAACTTTTTGAAGGCCCCTTGGCACAGTGCTGGAATGGGTTAACACTTTATTTTTTTAATATTGTAAGACCCCCAAAATATTCACCGTATATCATACACTTCAGGACATTGATTGAATTTCTCCCCCTTTTCTGCTTTTTGAAAAAAAAATCCCATTTTGGAGCAAATCCTTCCATTCTACCCAAAAATATCCCCAAAAATGTAAGGTCATTTCAATACTACTGATTTCTACTCTATCAATCTGAACTGCCATCTGTGTTATTCTAACCTTATACCTTGCCGGGAGATATTTTTTCTTTATAAATTTAGAATAAATCATGGGAATATTAGAGATGGAAGTAAAAAATAAAAAGTCGATAATCCTTTGTAAATTTCCAGTTTCTTCCTCTGCAGAGATTTGTCGACATGCCTCCATCCGTCACTCATTAGATTTCAATAAACACCTTTGTCACCTTAGAGTCTGACCCTTCACCTAAGATAAACCGTAGGCACCATTAGCTCATTTTTCTGTGCCACTTTTTGACAGGTTTCCACATTGATTTGGAAATACAACAAACCTTTGTTCCTTGAGTTCGAAGAAACTAGTCCATCACTCACCTAGCGCAACAGCGAATATTGGAATTTTCTCTCCGTCTCGGCATTAAAAATGTATAAGGCTTAGTTAATTGATACTAAATACTCGTCACTAAACCTCAGAGAAGAAATATTATATTATAGAAATCGAAGGACACAACACAACTTGGGATGTTAAAAGGTTATGTTTACTATACATCTAAGTTTTTATTGTTACAATGTATTTAAAACGAAACAATCGACTTGTGTTTATAGTTTTGTGTATACAGCTCCTTCGCAGATCAATGTGTCTCTATGGTTTCAGGCTATATACAAATCCTGTTTGTAGTCTGATGCTTCAGGTGACCTCTCCTGGGTATCCTTGCGGTGTACAAGGCTTCTTCTGGCTTTTTGAGTGATGTCACACTCCCTGGAAACCACTAAGATCTGTATTTGGGACTTGGCTGTCATATGGGTCACCCGAACATCATCCATACTCCTGATGACTTTGTTAGGGGGCCAGAAAGAGTTGGATCTAATTTAAAGAGGACCTGTCACTAGTCCCAATGAAATCCATCATCTGATCAGCGCTGTCACCTTGAGTATTCTGATATCTTGTTTATCCAAATCCATTCAGCCATTCCAAAGATATAAGCCTTGTTAGTGTTGATTCAGATTAAGGCCTACTAGCCTAGTGGGTGGTAAAATGCATGACTAACAGTATACAGAAACCCATCACCAGAAAAATCAGAGTATAATAATCAGAGACCGAGAGTGGATACAAACATAAAAACACTGTTACTTACCTATCTCCCGCTCTGCTGCAGTCCTCGGTGGCGTTGGCCTTCTTTAACGACGTCCAGGATGTCACATGACCTGGGACGTCACATGACCGGGACCTGCGTCCTGGGTCATGTGACGTTAGAGAGCGTCCAGAAGTAGGCCCGAACCTGCTCAGAGCGTGGAAAGGTAAGTAACATGTTTTTTTATGTTCTTTTACCTTTCCTGGACCTCCGATCATTATACTCGGGGGTCTGAAAAGACCCCCCGAGTATAATAATAATTTTTGTGGGGCCCGTGACGTCATTTACCGATCCCAGCCCCTGCCAGGATCGGTAAGTAAATATGGCCCATTACCGGCGGGATAACTCCAGCTGGTAATGGGGAAAAAAACCCGCAGCGGTAGCGGCTGTCGCCGGGCCCCTAATGTCCTGGACCCTGTGGCAGCCGCTACCCCGATAGTTATGCCGCTGGCCACAATATACACTCACCGGCCACTTTATTAGGTACACCTGTCCAACTGCTCGTTAACACTTAATTTCTAATCAGCCAATCACATGGCAGCAACTCAGTGCATTTCGGCATGTAGACATGGTCAAGACAATCTCCTGCAGTTCAAACCGAGCATCAGTATGGGGAAGAAAGGTGATTTGAGTGCCTTTGAACGTGGCATGGTTGTTGGTGCCAGAAGGGCTGGTCTGAGTATTTCAGAAACTGCTGATCTACTGGGATTTTCACGCACAACCATCTCTAGGGTTTACAGAGAATGGTCCGAAAAAGAAAAAACATCCAGTGAGCGGCAGTTCTGTGGGCGGAAATGCGTTGTTGATGCCAGAGATCAGAGGAGAATGGCCAGACTGGTTCGAGCTGATAGAAAGGCAACAGTGACTCAAATAGCCACCCGTTACAACCAAGGTAGCCAGAAGAGCATCTCTGAACGCACAGTACGTCCAACTTTGAGGCTACAGATGGGCTACAGCAGCAGAAGACCACACCGGGTGCCACTCCTTTCAGCTAAGAACAGGAAACTGAGGCTACAATTTGCACAAGCTCATCGAAATTGGACAATTGTAGATTGGAGAAACGTTGCCTGGTCTGATGAGTCTCGATTTCTGCTGCGACATTCGGATGGTAGGGTCAGAATTTGGCGTCAACAACATGAAAGCATGGATCCATCCTGCCTTGTATCGGTAACGGTTCAGGCTGGTGGTGGTGGTGTCATGGTGTGGGGAATATTTTCTTGGCACTCTTTGGGCCCCTTGGTACCAATTGAGCATCGTTGCAACGCCAAAGCCTACCTGAGTATTGTTGCTGACCATGTCCATCCCTTTATGACCACAATGTACCCAACATCTGATGGCTACTTTCAGCAGGATAATGCAATGCCATGTCATAAAGCTGGAATCATCTCAGACTGGTTTCTTGAACATGACAATGAGTTCACTGTACTCCAATGGCCTCCACAGTCACCAGATCTCAATCCAATAGAGGAGCATCTTTGGGATGTGGTGGAACGGGAGATTCGCATCATGGATGTGCAGCCGACAAATCTGCGGCAACTGTGTGATGCCATCATGTCAATATGGACCAAAATCTCTGAGGAATGCTTCCAGCACCTTGTTGTATCTATGCCATGAAGAATTGAGGCAGTTCTGAAGGCAAAAGGGGGTCCAACTAGAGATGAGCGAACAGTGTTCTATCGAACACATGTTCGATCGGATATCAGGGTGTTCGCCATGTTCGAATCGAATCGAACACCACGTGGTAAAGTGCGCCAAAATTCGATTCCCCTCCCACCTTCCCTGGCGCCTTTTTTGCACCAATAACAGCGCAGGGGAGGTGGGACAGGAACTACGACACTGGGGGCATTGAAAAAAATTGGAAAAAGTCATTGGCTGCCGAAATCAGGTGACCTCCATTTTAGACGAATAGTGGATTTCAAATCCGGGTCATATGAGAATGTGAACTTTGTGACTATGAGACAGGGATAGCTGTACAGGCAGGGATAGCTAGGGATAACCTTTATTTAGGGGGGAATGTTATTAAAAATAACTTTTTGGGGCTCTATCGGGTGTGTAATTGTGATTTTTGTGAGATAAACTTTTTCCCATAGGGATGCATTGGCCAGCGCTGATTGGCCGAATTCCGTACTCTGGCCAATCAGTGCTGGCCAATGCATTCTATTAGCTTGATGAAGCAGAGTGTGCACAAGGGTTCAAGCGCACCCTCGGCTCTGATGTAGCAGAGCCGAGGCTGCACAAGGGTTCAAGCGCACCCTCGGCTCTGATGTAGGAGAGCCGAGGGTGCACTTGAACCCTTGTGCACCCTCAGCTCTGCTACATCAGAGCCGAGGGTGCGCTTGAACCCTTGTGCACACTCTGCTTCATCAAGCTAATAGAATGCATTGGCCAGCGCTGATTGGCCAATGTATTCTATTAGCCTGATGAAGTAGAGCTGAATGTGTGTGCTAAGCACACACATTCAGCTCTACTTCATCGGGCTAATAGAATGCATTGGCCAGCGCTGATTGGCCAGAGTACGGAACTCGACCAATCAGCGCTGGCTCTGCTGGAGGAGGCGGAGTCTAAGATCGCTCCACACCAGTCTCCATTCAGGTCCGACCTTAGACTCCGCCTCCTCCGGCAGAGCCAGCGCTGATTGGCCGAAGGCTGGCCAATGCATTCCTATGCGAATGCAGAGACTTAGCAGTGCTGAGTCAGTTTTGCTCAACTACACATCTGATGCACACTCGGCACTGCTACATCAGATGTAGCAATCTGATGTAGCAGAGCCGAGGGTGCACTAGAACCCCTGTGCAAACTCAGTTCACGCTAATAGAATGCATTGGCCAGCGCTGATTGGCCAATGCATTCTATTAGCCCGATGAAGTAGAGCTGAATGTGTGTGCTAAGCACACACATTCAACACTGCTTCATCACGCCAATACAATGCATTAGCCAGTGCTGATTGGCCAGAGTACGGAATTCGGCCAATCAGCGCTGGCTCTGCTGGAGGAGGCGGAGTCTAAGGTCGGACCTGAATGGAGACTGGTGTGGAGCGATCTTAGACTCCGCCTCCTCCAGCAGAGCCAGCGCTGATTGGTCGAGTTCCGTACTCTGGCCAATCAGCGCTGGCCAATGCATTCTATTAGCCCGATGAAGTAGAGCTGAATGTGTGTGCTTAGCACACACATTCAGCTCTACTTCATCAGGCTAATAGAATACATTGGCCAATCAGCGCTGGCCAATGCATTCTATTAGCTTGATGAAGCAGAGTGTGCACAAGGGTTCAAGCGCACCCTCGGCTCTGATGTAGCAGAGCCGAGGCTGCACAAGGGTTCAAGTGCACCCTCGGCTCTCCTACATCAGAGCCGAGGGTGCGCTTGAACCCTTGTGCAGCCTCGGCTCTGCTACATCAGAGCCGAGGGTGCGCTTGAACCCTTGTGCACACTCTGCTTCATCAAGCTAATAGAATGCATTGGCCAGCACTGATTGGCCAGAGTACGGAATTCGGCCAATCAGCGCTGGCCAATGCATTCTATTAGCCCGATGAAGTAGAGCTGAATGTGTGTGCTAAGCACACACATTCAGCACTGCTTCATCACGCCAATACAATGCATTAGCCAGTGCTGATTGGCCAGAGTACGGAATTCGGCCAATCAGCGCTGGCTCTGCTGGAGGAGGCGGAGTCTAAGATCGCTCCACACCAGTCTCCATTCAGGTCCGACCTTAGACTCCGCCTCCTCCAGCAGAGCCAGCGCTGATTGGCCGAATTCCGTACTCTGGCCAATCAGCACTGGCTAATGCATTGTATTGGCTTGATGAAGCAGTGCTGAATGTGTGTGCTTAGCACACACATTCAGCTCTACTTCATCGGGCTAATAGAATGCATTGGCCAATCAGCGCTGGCCAATGCATTCTATTAGCGTGAACTGAGTTTGCACAGGGGTTCTAGTGCACCCTCGGCTCTGCTACATCAGATTGCTACATCTGATGTAGCAGTGCCGAGTGTGCATCAGATGTGTAGTTGAGCAAAACTGACTCAGCACTGCTAAGTCTGCATTCGCATAGGAATGCATTGGCCAGCCTTCGGCCAATCAGCGCTGGCTCTGCCGGAGGAGGCGGAGTCTAAGGTCGGACCTGAATGGAGACTGGTGTGGAGCGATCTTAGACTCCGCCTCCTCCAGCAGAGCCAGCGCTGATTGGCCGAATTCCGTACTCTGGCCAATCAGCACTGGCTAATGCATTGTATTGGCTTGATGAAGCAGTGCTGAATGTGTGTGCTTAGCACACACATTCAGCTCTACTTCATCGGGCTAATAGAATGCATTGGCCAGCGCTGATTGGCCGAATTCCGTACTCTGGCCAATCAGCACTGGCTAATGCATTGTATTGGCTTGATGAAGCAGTGCTGAATGTGTGTGCTTAGCACACACATTCAGCTCTACTTCATCGGGCTAATAGAATGCATTGGCCAATCAGCGCTGGCCAATGCATTCTATTAGCGTGAACTGAGTTTGCACAGGGGTTCTAGTGCACCCTCGGCTCTGCTACATCAGATTGCTACATCTGATGTAGCAGTGCCGAGTGTGCATCAGATGTGTAGTTGAGCAAAACTGACTCAGCACTGCTAAGTCTGCATTCGCATAGGAATGCATTGGCCAGCCTTCAGCCAATCAGCGCTGGCTCTGCCGGAGGAGGCGGAGTCTAAGGTCGGACCTGAATGGAGACTGGTGTGGAGCTATCTTAGACTCCGCCTCCTCCAGCAGAGCCAGCGCTGATTGGTCGAGTTCCGTACTCTGGCCAATCAGCACTGGCCAATGCATTTCTATGGGGAAAAGTTAGCTTGCGAAAATCGCAAACTGACAGGGATTTCCATGAAATAAAGTGACTTTTATGCCCCCAGACATGCTTCCCCTGCTGTCCCAGTGTCATTCCAGGGTGTTGGTATCATTTCCTGGGGTGTCATAGTGGACTTGGTGACCCTCCAGACACGAATTTGGGTTTCCCCCTTAACGAGTTTATGTTCCCCATAGACTATAATGGGGTTCGAAACCCATTCGAACACTCGAACAGTGAGCGGCTGTTCGAATCGAATTTCGAACCTCGAACATTTTAGTGTTCGCTCATCTCTAGGTCCAACCCGTTACTAGCATGGTGTACCTAAACAAGTGGCTGGTGAGTGTATATAGTCTGTTTTGTACTAAAAGTAAACAGTTCATTAAAAAAAAAAAATCCATTTTGCAGTTTGTGTAATTGCAAAATTTGTAACAAAATATTTACAATTCAATTTCCATAACATTCCGTCTGTATCTTTTGTAACTTCTTCTTTGTTCTTTCCTGAACATCATTTTACAGAGACGGAATAATTTAATAAAAATACATTCTAAGTATGAAGAGTCTTGGAAGATGTCAGAAGTCAGAACCCTTTTGGCTCCTGTTAAGGAAGTTCCGTCAGTGTCTTTTACACATCCAGTGCATTGTGATAGTCCCGGCCTGTCATTACTGTCCCTTTAGGGGACTTGACAGATTGGAAAAAAAAAAAAAAAACAATTTTAAGCTCACATGCCCCAGCGGGTGCCATAGTCACTTCACAGAGGTTGAAAGATGACCAAGCCGACAGGATTTGACTTCTTAAGGTAGAAAGGTGACAAACTCTATCATGTGAAAGGGGCAAGTGAAGGCCTTAGAGGCGTAACCTGCTCTCCGGATCTGGGGGCCCTACTGTTCTATTGAACCTATTTATCTCTTTCAGGGGCCTAGGTACCACAGGGAAAAAAAAGTTGTTGAAAAAAAACTGCTGGCAGAATTCAGGGGTGTAAATGATGAATTACTTTTCATCAGCTGAAAGGAAACATACTCCGGAACAATACTGAAAGGGAGCAGGAGCGTCTGACCTCCTGTTTCAGAGCAGCCAATATCTTCATTCAAGAAGACAACCATGAAATTACACAGAAAATGGGATTGTCATGAACGGGCCCTTGAAATTTCAGTATACAGTCATTACTGCATGGGAAAAAAAAAACCTTCATCCACTAATCAAAATGTGAAACAGACAAGAAGGAAAATACAAACAGGCTTAAGAGTTACTTGGAAGAACATAACAAATAGTTGTCGATTCAAACTTTTACCCTCAAGTAGCTCAAAATCATTACACGGACCGAACAATGTACTCGCCGTAGAGTCGCCTTTGGGGAGTTTGACACAAACAATTATTTGTGACCTATTTGGGGGAAGTCGGAAAAAAAAAAGAGAAACGGAAAAAAATTGCGAGAATAAAAAAAACGGAAATCAAAAAGAAGGAAATGTTAAAGGCCAAAATTAGTCACAGCGATAAATCCAAAAACATAAGAACAGTGATGAAAAAAATAATTGACCGGGTGTTAGAGGGTTAAAAAAATGTAAATGTAACATTCTAAACTTCTAAATATAGATTGCTTTAGAATTCGTCACGGTTCCTCCCTGACAATAGATGGGTCTCCCGTCACTTCTTTGTAATGATGTAAGCGGGCCAGCCAGTAGTGATGTCACTATAGCGGCTGCTTGTGATTGGCTGGCACAGTCACATATCATCATATGCACAGATGATACCAAGCCAAGGAAGCAGCACCGCACCTCCGATGAGGTGACCTGAAGTGACCGCTTCAGGCGGCGCCATGCCGGGCCCCGGGGGGGGAATTTTTGCTGACCTAAGCCAGTCCAGGACATGCTGGACAGGGAAGCGAGTGGTGGATTGGGGAGGCCCTGTGCTGCGTCCTACTCCACCGGCCTCCCCTGACGCTCAGGCAGAGAGCAGGTCCTCTCCCTACCTGCTCTCACTGCCCCGTCTGCTCCGCTCCGCCCCGCCCCATCCGCTCCGCTTTCTGTCGTCCGCCTCAGGCAGCATAAAAGCTAGGTTCACCGCTGCAAGGAAGGGCAAGGAAACCATGAAAAATCCGGGTTACTCCAGCAGGTAATATTCACTTACCACATCTCCAGCGACGGGCAAACCTCTGAAGATTGGGGTTGAGCGATCGGGATCGGAAAAGATTGGATCCTGATCGGCGATCGAGCAAGTTTCATGATCGCGATCGGGATCGGCTGTAAAATGATTGGAAATCGGATTTTAAAATCGACCCTTAAATCTCAAGATCGGCTCAACCCTACTAAAGATTTGTTTTGTCCCGGTTTTGGACAAAGCGATCCTCCAGTTTTGTTTCGACCTGAACTTGTGAAATTATTCTTCACACCCCACAGTATAATAGGTGGCGGCCCAAGGGAGGTGTAAAAAATAAAAACCATTTATACTCACCTTTCTTCAGCTCTTATGGGCCTCCTTGTGGGACCGAGGAGGCAGACACAGATCACTCACCATAAAGAAGCCTAAAGAGGAGAGAGAAGGTGAGTATAAATGTTTCTTTTATTGTTTACACCTCCCCTTGGCCTACACCTATTATACTCTGGGGTTTGAAGAGAACCCACACTATAACAATTTACCGTAATCCATATCACGGTGAGCATTTTAGCTTGCCAAGATGAATCACTCTGTAGGGGCCATTATGGGGGGCAGTAAAGGGGTCACTTACTGTATGGGAGCCTGTAAAAGAAGCAGCATAATGGATGCGTACCCATAAAGGGGCAACTGTACATAACTGTGGGTCCAATAAGGTGACAATATCTTGTCTGGGTCAGTAAAGTGGGTGTTATATCATTAGGGGGCCAATATAGGGTGCCGATTAAGGGGCAATATCCCTTTTGGGGATCAGTAAAAGGGGGTAATATACAATGTGTGGGACTAGTAAGGGGCAGTTATACTGCGTATGGGGCAGGAAAGAGGGCTTTATACTATGATGGGGGCCAGTATAAGGGACATTATACCATGCGGAGGCTGGGGGACACTGTCAGAATTTAGTTAGGGGGTCCATTCTTTGCTAACTATGCCTCTGACTACTACTACTAGCACTAAGAATAATAATAGGGATAATAATAATAATAATAATAATAATAATAATAATAATAATAATAATAATAATATTAATAATAATAATAATAATAATTAAAAAATATTAGAATAATAATAATAATAATATTAAATATTAGAATAATAATAATAATAATAAAGATAATAATAATAATAATAATAATAATAATAACAACAGTGATGATAAATAACATATCATTCAACAAATATTACATTCAAACACATTATTTCCATGGCGGATTAGCGTTCCGCCCTGTATAATACGCCTTGCAGGGAGAATGCTTTGTATAAGACATCTCTTTCATTCCCAAACTGTTCAGACTCTTGTAAAACCTTCTCATGCATGTCTGGTGTGTTGCTTGTGAGTGTGACCTGAAATCACCGGGGAATCGAGTTCACTAAATTGTCGGATTCGGAGAATCCCAGCTGACTATTTATGTTTTCTTTCCTACATTCTAGACTTTTAGTGACAATTTACTGTATATATTACTGTATATATTTAACTAAAAGTGCAGGAAAATTCCTATTTATTATCTGTATTATCCAGACAGTCTGATCATCCGGCACTTGTTTCCAGCATAGAATAATGTAGAATTTCACAAGATGAGAAGCAGAAGACTGAGTGGACTGAGAAATTCAAGGAATATACACATTTCTAGGACTTGTGCCAAGAAATAGAGACCAGCAGGGGCAGGAGATGGGGATCAGAGAGGTGAGTAAGACCACATTCACACAACAGTATTTGGCACCAGTATGTATAAGCCAAACCTAAGAGTGGATCTAAAATACAGAAGAAGCAAAGATCTTTCTATTATATGTTCTTTCCTTGAGATTCCATTCCTGATCTTGGCTTAAAAAATATTAATATAGAATACTGCTGTGTGAACATAATCTAATGCTTCTTCTATGTTTAGAAACCCCCTTTAAGTAGGTGTATGTGATTACAAGAACATGGCTTCTTTCTTACAGAAACAGCTCCACATCTGATTACAGGTTGTGCCTGGTATTGTAATATAGTCCCATTAAGTTAACTCCCGAGATGAGTTGTAGTACCAGACACAACCTGTGAGTGGTGCTGTTTCAAAAAATAAATCAGCTATGACTTTTAGACCTCATATGACCCCCTAGGTTCTACCCCTAGTATATTCTCCATACATGTAGTAGTGATGGATGGATGGATGGATACAGTAGATAGATAGATAGATAGATAGATAGATAGATAGATAGATAGATAGATAGATAGATAGATACATGCTCTTCTTATATTTTTATAGCTCCTACTTGATGAAGACTTGACAAATAAAATAGATTTCTAAATAGAGAAGAAAATAGATAGATTGTTGCTACATGGTTAGATAGTAGATGGGTCATGGAAGGAAGGGAGTTAGGAAAGAAGGAAGGAAGGAAGGAAGGAAGGAAGGAAGGAAGGAAGGAAGGAAGGAAGGAAGGAAGGAAGGAAGGAAGGAAGAAGGAAGGAAGGAAGGAAGGAAGATCTAGATAGATACAAAAATAACTAAATATATAATACAAATAAAGATAGGATAGATAAATAGATACATAGATTGTCATATGAGATAGATAGATAGATAGATAGATAGATAGATAATGGATAGATAGATACATGGATGGATAGATAGATAGATAGATAGATAGATAGATAGATAGATAGATAGATACATGGATGGATAGATAGATAGATAGATAGATAGATAGATAGATAGATAGATAGATAGATAGATAGATAGATAGATACATGGATAGATAGATTGATAGATTGATAGATAGATAGATAGATAGATAGATAGATAGATACATGGATAGATAGATAGATAGATAGATAGATAGATAGATAGATAGATAGATGGACGGACTGACAGACAGATAGATAGATACATGGATAGATAGATAGATAGATAGATAGATAGATAGATAGATAGATAGATAGATAGATAGATGATGGATGGATGGATAGATAGATAGATGATGGATAGATAGATACATGGATGGATAGATAGATAGATAGATAGATAGATACATGGATGGATAGATAGATAGATACATGGATGGATAGATAGATAGATACATGGATAGATAGATAGATAGATAGATAGATAGATAGATAGATAGATAGATAGATTGATAGATAGATAGATAGATGGACGGACTGACAGACAGATAGATAGATACATGGATAGATAGATAGATAGATAGATAGATAGATAGATAGATAGATGATGGATGGATAGATACATGGATGGATAGATAGATAGATAGATAGATAGATAGATAGATAGATAGATAGATAGATTGCAATAAATTACTCCAAGATGATTGGGGAGGATTTTGGAAAGACCATTTGGTTGGCACTCTCTAGATAGATATATACATGGATGGATAGATAGATAGATAGATAGATAGATAGATGAATAGATAGATAGATAGATAGATAGATAGATAGATAGGCTCCAATAAGTTGTTCCAGATGATGGTGGGGGTCTTTGCAAAGACCTCCAAATGGTTGGCACTCTCTAGATAGATACATGGATGGATGGATGGATGGATGGATGGATGGATAGATAGATAGATAGATAGATAGATAGATAGATAGATAGATAGATAGATAGAAACTATAGATAGAAAATCCATACAATTTCTAGCTGAATATGCATCATAAACTGAATAAAATAATAAAATTCAGAGACCCTTGACATATATATATATTTTTTTCCATAAAACTATACAATTCTGCAAATTCAACGGAACCAAATTTTCTTAAAAGCCCTTTGCCCATAATGATTTTTTTGTGCACGTGTAAATTGTATGTGGAGTCATCTGTGCGCGGAGTCAGAGGTAAGCAGGCCGGCGTGTGGAATATCATGTTTGCCTTCAATCTCTGAGCTCAGCGGGTTCAGTAATTGGGCATCTGAAAAGTTCCTATATTTCTATTTCCAGCTGGTAATACACAAAAGGCAGGAAGTTATCTCATTAATGGGGCACCGGCTTTATGCAAATGATCCCACTAAGAAGCTTCTTTTCATACGTTTTCATAAATGACCTAATAAAGTTGGGATAAATGGCCATATTCACAGGCCTTTGTTGTATTTTTAGAACAAGTCTCTTTCTGTTACAGAAAAATATGACTAAATGTGCCCCGTACCGAAAAAAAAAAAAAAAAGGGGGTGTTTATGAAATCCGAAACACTCAGACCTTTTATTCCTCGACAGCCTTCAGTTAATTTTATTGCAGAAAATTAACATAATTAGTTACAGAGAAATGTATGACACAAGGGGAGAGTCACGCAAGAAAGAAAAAAAAAATTGAAAAAAAAAATTGTCCGCCATCGACGGAAGGTGTCAGATCAAAAACGTTCAAAGTTCTCGAGACAAGTTCGTCTTATTTGTTCAATGCCTTAAGACACTTTTTTTTTTTTTTTTTGCAACCATGAAATTCCTATAATGAGATGCAGGATACAGATGACATTAGCAAGGCGCTGTAAGAAAGAGGTCAGTCTCCTCTGAAAGATAGTCAGTGTTCTTGGCCGTCATTAATTTACAGCTTCAAAGAGACGAGCATATGATAGTCCGCTATGTTAAGCAAGATCTAGTTATCTTTAAATAACCATTTTTCCAGTTATTAGGACCCAAAGATTTTTTTTTTCTTTCTAAACTTCTGACTAGCAGCAAAATTAAAGAACTCTGTGTTAAAAATAATAAAAAAAATTATATAAAAAAAAATCTACTCCGAGATTAGATAGAAGAAGATTGGTTTAGAAATGAAGTCTGCCGCCTTCGCGAACGAACAAGTTGCTTCATTACCGAGGGGAAGAGCGGAGTTTGTGCAGAGTTTCTACGGGGACAGGGAGGAGGTGAAACTTGGTCTTGGATATGGGGAAAAATGGCTGGAAAAGTGGGGGTAAATTAAAGCCAAAACTGGGTGTTGGAGAGAAGGGGTGCAGTAATGCTCGGTACTGATAGGGGGCGACAAATAGGCCTTAAAGAGAACCGATCACGTGAGTTAGGATGACTGTGCAACATGGGCATAGCAACTGGAGCCCCAAGCCTTTGTCTGTTACGTCATCTCGAGTTTGCCTTAACCCTTGGGCGTATTGTGTCTGGTGAAGTCAAGGTCAGTAAATCTCGCTTCAGACCGCAACATGGAAGGCATACACCGTGAAGCAAGGACTACTGGCACACGTGCATGAGCCAATCTTGAGATTTCAGGATCGATTTTAAAATCCGATTTCTGATCATTTTCCAGCCGATCGTGATCGTGAAATTTGCTCAATCGCTGATCGGGATCCAATTTTTCCCCATCCCGATCGCTCAACCCTAGTGCTGATGTAGACTACTGGGCTCATTTATTTATTTATTATGCTTACTTATATAACACCATCATATTCCACAGCGCTTTACAAATATTGTCGGTCACTGTCCCATATAGGGCTTACAATCTACATTCCCTATCAGTATGTCTTTGGTGTGTGGGAGGAAACCGGAGGAAACCCACGCAAACATGGGGAGAACATACAAACAATGAGTTATTTATAACCTAATTGTCTACACATTATAGGAACATGTTTACTGAATTTTGGGGCTCCGAAACCAGCTATATAACGGTATACTGACCGTGTAGTTACCTGAAAGTATGTGACCAGTTCCCTTTAAAGGGATTTTTGAAACTGGTGACCTGGGCCTTGTACAGATCGGCTATTCTGCTCCCATTCAACAGTGTCAAAAATATCCTCCATCCTGGAGAACCCCAATAATCGTCACAGAATAACTTGCAACGTTTTGTTCTTTTTGTCGATAGTTGGCCATACTCTTCAGATACTCTTCAGATACTCTTGGTCTCTACAAGATACTTCCAATCTTCCCTGAGAACATATAGTAAAGATGGGACATTGACCTTCAACATTGCCCAATCCTATTCCTCCGACATCCTCCAATGAAGAAGAGTTGGATCACCACCATATATTGACATGTTTTTGCAACATCGTCTAATGTTTATCATCAACTTTAGATCTTAAACCAATATTTCAAGTGGTAAAATCTGGACATTTAAGCCCTATCCCAAAATTACACCCAAATCATACAAGAATGTCCTGTTTTTGGTGGGGTTTGGATACATGTGCACCAGTTTACCAGTTCAGGACATGCCCAATTTGCCAGGATTGTTTCAAAATATTTGGGATAGATTACATGTATGTAAATGGAACTTTTTGGATATTTCAATTCCCGTGCGGTGGCAGTGCTCCTCTGGTCCCCTGGCGTCAATTTTACCAACTTTTCACTTCTGTAGCCATTGACTGCTTGAGGAACTCTGTCGTACAATGGACCTATACCTACTCCATAGGCTTCCATATGGTGTGTCCATAAGGCAATGTATTTTTATCTAGGGAGAATGTATGCTCATAACAGGAGACAGAATGGACCATGCCACAAATTTTGCAATAAATTTTCATAGTACCAGTCAAATCCACGTGTATGCACCAGAGCTCCAGCCCTAAGACCCCTTCATTCTGTTGATCGATGGGGATCCCAAGGGATTCAGTATATATATTATAGAATAGTAGAATTGAACCCGTTGAACCTTCACGGTTAGTCCCAGTAGGACAATGAAGGATTCATTCACAGAAGCCATAATTCAACGGTCAAGGTTGTCTGTGGCCATACAATATAATGCAGGAAATGCTGACACATAGCAGGTGCACCGCAGAGCAGAAAAGCCAAAATTTCACTCAAAGTGTCCACAGGAAGCTCCGCACAATGACAACCATTCATCCCTTGTTTTAAAGTCCTGACAAAGTTATAAGTGCAGCGACCATGAAGGTCATCTGTAGAAGAAAGAAATCCCTTTAAGTTTGAGGGGTGACTAAAGGGGGTCTCAAGTCTTCACAGTGATATGTGTTTTTATCGTATAGCATCAATAATTCATTTTCCTTTTCCAGTCCCTCTCATACATGTACAAGATGAAGTTAACCCTTAGAGGGGTGGATCTCTTCTCTCCATATTAAGCTAATTGGACCCAACATAACAATAAAAACCCCGATAGTTCTAGGAAATGAGGATTAATTTAGTTATGTTGGCTGAAGTAATCACTGAGTATGGGGGAGGGGGATTCATGTCATATATAATATAATATATGAAAAGCAGCAGAGGAACAGCTGCAGGGGGCGCAATACCAGTGACTGCACCCAGGTCCAATAACATAATTGCAACATACTGGAATTATAAATGTCACCGGGTAGTTGGGGGAGGGGGAGGTGTCAGAACACCTCTATGGTAGGAGGAGTCAAGAGATGTAAAAAAGTGTCTGATGTGCAGAAGGTTCCTGTGCAAACTTTTTAGGTAGGAGAGGAAAAAGTCTGTAAAGCAGTCATGGCTGGGATATCATGAGGGAGAAAATAACCTGAGCACAATAAGGACATCATGGCTGGTTATCAGGAGGTCACTACATGTATGAGAAAATAACCCGACCACAATAAGGACATCATGGCTGGTTATCAGGAGGGGACACTACATGTATGAGAAGATAACCCGACCATAATAAGGACATCATGGCTGGTTATCAGGAGGACACTACATGTATGAGAAGATAACCTGACCACAATAAGGACATCATGGCTGGTTATCAGGAGGACACTACATGTATGAGAAGATAACCCGACCACAATAAGGACATCATGGCTGGTTATCAGGAGGACACTACATGTATGAGAAGATAACCCGACCACAATAAGGACATCATGGCTGGTTATCAGGAGGACACTACATGTATGAGAAGATAACCCGACCACAATAAGGACATCATGGCTGGTTATCAGGAGGACGCAATGTATGAGAAGATAACCTGACCACAATAAGGACATCATGGCTGGTTATCAGGAGGGGACACTACATGTATGAGAAGATAACCCAACCATAATAAGGACATCATGGCTGGTTATTAGGAGGACACTACATGTATGAGAAGATAACCTGACCACAATAAGGACATCCTGGCTGGTTTTTAGGACGACACTACATGTATGAGAAGATAACTCGACCACAATAAGGACATCATGGCTGGTTATCAGGAGGACACTACATGTATGAGAAGATAACCTAACCACAATAAGGACATCATGGCTGGTTATCAGGAGGACACTACATGTATGAGAAGATAACCTGACCACATTAAGGATATCATAGCTGGTTATCAGGAGGACACTGCATGTATGAGAAGATAACCTGACCACAATAAGGACATCATGGCTGGTTATTAGGAGGACACTACATGTATGAGAAGATAACCTAACCACAATAAGGACATCATGGCTGGTTATCAGGAGGACACTACATGTATGAGAAGATAACCTGACCACAATAAGGACATCATGGCTGGTTATCAGGAGGACACTGCATGTATGAGAAGATAACCCGACCACAATAAGGACATCATGGCTGTTTATCAGGAGGACACTACATGTATGAGAAGATATCCCGATCACAATAAGGACATCATGGCTGGTTATCAGGAGGACACTACATGTATGAGAAGATAACCTGACCACAATAAGGACATCATGGCTGGTTATCAGGACACTACATGTATGAGAAGATAACCCGACCACAATAAGGACATCATGGCTGGTTATCAGGAGGACGCAATGTATGAGAAGATAACCTGACCACAATAAGGACATCATGGCTGGTTATCAGGAGGGGACACTACATGTATGAGAAGATAACCCGACCATAATAAGGACATCATGGCTGGTTATTAGGAGGACACTACATGTATGAGAAGATAACCTGACCACAATAAGGACATCCTGGCTGGTTATCAGGACAACACTACATGTATGAGAAGATAACCCGACCACAATAAGGACATCATGGCTGGTTATCAGGAGAACACTACATGTATGAGAAGATAACCTAACCACAATAAGGACATCATGGCTGGTTATCAGGAGGACACTACATGTATGAGAAGATAACCTGACCACATTAAGGATATCATAGCTGGTTATCAGGAGGACACTACATGTATGAGAAGATAACCTGACCACAATAAGGACATCATGGCTGGTTATCAGGAGGACACTACATGTATGAGAAGATAACCTGACCACATTAAGGATATCATAGCTGGTTATCAGGAGGACACTACATGTATGAGGCTGGGTTTGTGATAAGTCTCAGACCATAGATGATTCCTGAATTCATGGTCATATCCATTGGCTAAGATGGTTCTAGGAAATCTTTACAACTTTGCAATATTGTAAATTATTTATAATGCTATAAATGTATAACTTCTAATTGTCTACAAACGTAAATCTGGTTTTGTTCATGGGAAATCCCTTTAAGGTTTATGAATATTAAAAACAATAAATCAGAAAACTTATCAAACACAATAAACTCTTACAAATGGACATTTAGGTAAAATCTAGGCTTGCCATAAATGTCACCTCCAATATTTTGCATCCTAAGAGAGAATAATCCATTTATGTGGCTGCTTTGCATAGTCATCTTCATCTCCCTCACTAATGTATGGTCTATACTGAGCCTCAGCGTATGATGCCAAGGTGGACAATGACATGTAAATAGGATAATGTGATTCCCATCCAATGCCTGCTCTCCATCCGTCAGACCTGCAGCCGTAATCTGCTTTTATCATTACATTACTCACGGTTTATGTATTGCTGTCATTTGTGGCTTGAAGATTCCACCATTTATAGTCACTAATCTGCTTTGTAAAAAGGGCAAGTAGGATGGAAGCTTTATGGCATCATTTGGACTGGCCCTAATGACAATATGACCATTTTATGGGGGATAAAGGGATACATGTTCTAGTATAGTGAGATGTAGCAGAGCTGAGTTGTTAATTGTGACTACGGCATCATGATAACCCATTACTAGTAGTAGTCGTAATTGCTAGACATGAAGTCCTATGGAAAGCCTCCAAACCAGTCATCCATCCTCGTAAACCCAGCCCTACATATAGATAGGTTATGGTCACCTGAAGCCGACAGGCTTTACCCCATTTGTTCCTGAGATACAGCCGTTGCTCTAAATATGCAATGTTTGGAGCAATATTGGAGTCACCGATGCTCTAGTGGCTCCAACTATATCATGGACAACCCTGTACCAACCTCCATCCTCCCCTCCCTACTCTAATGGACAGGACCGGGCAATGTAGACAAAATCTCACCTGCCATGGGGTTATTGAGCTTTGGTTTTTGGCACATACACAATACAGCTGAATTAATTGTGGCAAGCTTCAGAGCTGTACTACGCACTACAGTCCCTGAAACCCCATAGAAGTGAATGGAGCACCGGTCACAATTTCTGTCCCCAGTTCTCCTGACCACTGTGGGGTCCCGATGGTTGGACCTCCAACAACCTTACACTTATCCCCTATCCTGTGACTAGGGGATAAGTGTCTATAATAGCAAAACCCCTTTAAAGGAGAAAAGGACAGCATGGCCTTAAACAGGAGTGAACCCAACTATAGGTGAACTATAAAAATACACCCCTCCCCCATTATTAGCCTTCAATGTTTGTGACATCGCGACCACATCACACTCACTTTTCGCAATGTAACTCCAATTACTCATAGTAGGTAGTCTTTGGATGTATGATGGGGCCCCAGGAAAAATAATTTTTGGGGGTCCCACCAAATTAAGATTGTAGGTCATGTCCTGTCTTTACCGAACTTGCTCCCACACAGTATAGAAGCCCCTTAAGTGGCCCAAACACAATAAAATGTCCCCACATACTATATGGACCCCAACACACATTATTGTCCCTTTTTTGACTCCAACACATAATATGAACCTCAGTATAGGGTCGCCTTTTGTTTTTGGCTTGCACACAGTATATAGCCTTCTTTTTTTGGCCAGCCTGTTGGAATAATCCAATAGGTAGTGACTGATTAAAAAAAAGGAATGGCGCCCCTCAGATTATGCCATGGGGGTGCCACTTGAGACGACTGCCTTAGGTCATCTTATGGCAGATGTGCCCCTGGCCTTCTAGTGAGCTTAATAAGATCTATGTAATACTTTGTTTCTCCTCTGGGGGCGCTGCAGAGAAATTGAACACCTTCAGGTTTATAGAAGAGAAGAGAAACAGTCTGCTTATTGGGGACCCTTCTAAGAAAAAGGAATTGTCCTAAGTGACCCGCTGTCCAGTATAGGCCATTGAGGTCAAATTCCTTCCCCCCATAGACCCCCAGGCCAATATACAGACTGCCCTTACAGTCCATACGCCCCTCCCCTACTAGACTGGTTTTAGTCCATACTACAAGGAGTTAATAATCCGCTTACAGCCCAATATCATTACATGGTTTACCTTATAAATCTTGTGCAGATGTTTTTTGGTTATTTTACGTCTTCTGATCTCTTACATTATTATTAGATATTGATTCAAAGCAAAGACCTCCCGGTACAGAGCGCGGCTCTTCATCACAAATGGAGCAACTTAAAACTTCATTCCAGTATCGGATTATTTAATATTTCCAGTGGAAATGTTAAGGGGAGAATTTGTGGGATCATTTAGCTTATAAATAATGATCCTGTATGTCTGCATGGGGAAATATCTATTCCCACCGCACATCCCGATACAGCAATTAATATCAATAAATGCTGAAGAAAGCAAATTTCTCTGCGCTTTGCTCTAGATCAGTGAGCATTGCAAAAATTCCATATTTTATAGTAGTATTTACTATATTCATGTGATTTAGAATAATTAGCAGGACGTCGATAACGCACTTTTATCTGTAATTGTCTCGTAATAAAACACCTTAAGGGTCATTTATGAATCCAGGAGAATATGGAGCAGAGATGGAGCCGGTGCAGTGGAGCAGCCAGCAGATTTGTTGCCTTGTACTCGAGAATATTAGACCATGCAGGGGGCAGCGCAGCAACCAATCACATCACTTCTTACATCTTCTAACCCAGGCACCAGCAATAGGACATTAAACCTTATAGATTATTATGGATACTTGTAACACAATCCACTGTATGCAATTTACAAAGCTGATCATTACTCTATCTATCTATCTATCTATCTATCTATCTATCTATCTATCATCTATCTATCTATCTATCTATCTATCTATCTATCATCTATCTATCTATCTATCTATCTATCTATCTATCTATTATTCCCTATTTATCTATCTATCTATCTATCTATCTATCTCCTATCTATCTATCTATCTATCTATCTATCTATCTATCTATCTATCTATCTATCTATCTATCTATCCATCCATCCATCCATCCATCCATCTATCCATCCATGTATCTATCTATCTATCTATCTATCTATCTATCTATCTATCTATCTATCTATCTATCTCTCAATCTATCTCTCAATCTATCTGTCTGATATCAATATACAGTTCTTGCACTTGATGATAGTATGTAAAGCAAGATCCATGAACAGAAAATACTTCAACTAAAAGGTCCCCCTTTCATATCCTTTCATATACACATAGTATAACATTAAAGGGATTGTCTATATTAGAAAACATGGTTGATTTCTTCTTATCAGGAAGTGACATCACATCAGTTGATCACATAGCCATGCCGCAGCTCAGTCCCATTCATATGAATAGGACTTGGCTGTAATCCAATCATGTGACCATTGGGTGTCATGTCTCTTCTTGACAAGAAGAAATCAGCCATGGAAACACCTAATTCACTAACATACCGGTATAAAAGGGACACTCCGTGTATATCTGATACACCATGCAATATTTTTGACATTTTTTGTTTTATTTATTGTGCTGTTCTGTATTTGTTCTATCTATCTATCTATCTATCTATCTATCTATCTATCTATCTATCTATCTCCTATCTATCTATCTATCTATCTATCTATCTATCTATCTTTCTTTCTTCTATCTATCTATCTATCTATCTATCTCCTATCTATCTATCTATCTATCTATCTATCTATCTATCTTTCTTTCTTTCTTCTATCTATCTATCTATCTATCTATCTATCTATCTCCTATCTATCTATCTATCTATCTATCTATCTATCTATCTATCTCCTATCTATCTATCTATCTATCTATCTATCTATCTATCTATCTATCTCCTATCTATCTATCTATCTATCTATCTATCTATCTTTCTCCTATCTATCTATCTATCTATCTATCTATCTATCTATCTATCTATCTATTTATCTATCTATTATTATCTATCTATCTATCTATCTATCTATCTATCTATCTATCTATCTATCTATTATTCCCTATCTATCTATCTATCTATCTATCTATCTATCTATCTATCTATCTTTCTTTCTTGTCCACCTATTTATCTATCTTACCTCTTGTTACTATGACATCTTCCATTATATATTCTTATGATCTACAATATAATTAGCAAAAACTGAAATGTAACATCCCGAAAGTGTCAAAAGCAAACAGAGGATTGTGTTTACATCGGGGGCAAATAAAATCTCCAAATGTTTCTCTGCTACAATTTCACTCTATGTAATAAGAAGAACCCGGAAGGAAATGATCATTGGTTTAGAACACAAAGGTGTTACTGAGGGATAGCAGATACGTCTTGTACTTATAGTAGCTCTGACACATGTCCCACAACTTTATGTATCATCTATTCAAATAAAAGATAGAAATAAAATGAAATACCAGCACCTGCTTACACTTTATATAATGGTCAGGTCTTGTGGGACCAAATGATTCCAGTATTAAGGGGTTAAACAGAGAAAATATCTGTCCATAGCCCAACAACTCCACAGAACATTTGGTTATGGAACCTTTGCCCGAGCATCAGCAACACGTTCACATTGATCTCATTCTATCACTTGGATGTAAACAGAGAGTTGTTTGCTCCGATGTTTGTTCTCGTGTTTGCTGGATACTAATAAGCCATCGGAGACCATCAAAATAAACAACAATTAGTCAACAGAATGAAAAATTCGGAAGTTACTAAAAATGACTTTTACTATAAATATTTAGTGGAGACGACTGTAGAAATTATGGACATAAATGCTAGAAAATTATTGGGAGGTGACAATGATGTCAACAGAGTTTGATCTAATATCAGTGGGAGAAGGAGAGCTTGACTCCCCATACAAGAGCAAGACGTAGTCAATGGAGTGGGGCTTAATCACCTTGTCCTGTTGCAGACAGCACAGGGGGAGACGCGCCTCCTGAAGCTAGATGTCTTACTGCCCAATACAGGACACTGAGAAAGATGAGGAGGAAGAGTGGAGCATGACATAGCCAATGGGGTGGGGCTTTACCACCTTGTCCTACTGCAGACAGTACATGGGGGAGAGGCTCCTGCTGAAGCTGGATGTCTTACTGCTCAATACAGGACACTGAGAAAGAGGAGGAGGAGGAGGAAGAGTGGAG